>NW_023144630.1:10091622-10111060 GCF_012932325.1 Thrips palmi | reverse complement strand
CGTGTCAAACACGAAACAATTAGCTCTGGGGTTTAATAAAGGGATCGAAATGCCAGAATCCAAAGTAAAATACAGAACAGAAAGACTCTCAATAGAGACGAAGCACTGTATTAATCGTCTTTCCAGGTAAAGTCTCCCAGACGCGGAAATTCGGGGCACTCGTCACACTCCTCACACATGACCTTTACTACCCTGACTGGCTCCCCTGATTCCGTCGCCAACAGCTTGTCCCAGACGGACTGCTTCTGCTGTTGGCACGACTTTGCCGCGTGGGGGAGCTTCTGGCCAGGGTAGCCTGGAGCGGGTCCACGCAACAACACAACGCGCCGCAGCGCCACCAGCCCGCACTGACGCAGCCCCTCGGCCAGGTCCTTGAAGTGCCACAGGTCTTTTCCCTCCGAGGCGCACGTGATCCGCAGCTCCTGCAGTGTGGCGGCGTGGGTCTTGGCCAGGGACAGGACGGTGGAGGCCGGCTGGAGGTACACACTGAGCCACTGCAGGCCGCAGTGACCCGCGGGCAGAGGGGGGAAGGCCACGTCGAGCGCATGCTCGTGCCACAACAAGACGAGTTTCCGCAGCCTGGGCATCCGCTGCACCGACTGGAGATGTTGCACTGAGACGTTCAGCAGATGCAGTTCCTGTAGTTGAAGCGGCAGGGCTGGGGCGTTCTCGACACTCGTCTCCAGGTGGACGAGTAAGCAGCGCAGCGCTGGCATGTCCCTGATCATATCTAGGTGTTCCCGGACGGCCCACATAATCGACAGCCACTCGAGATTCGGGGCAACGCGCTTGAGCAGCACTGTACTCCAGTTCGGCCGCTTCCTGCAGTCCAGTCCTCTCAGCTTCCTCACCTGAAACACGCAAGCGCACTCCGCGTTACCACCTATCACACGCTGAACGTTTATGGCCACATTTTGAACGGATAACAGATTTAAGGGGGGACCCTGGTGAAACTTTCAAGTAGGCTTCAAAATAATCCCATAAAGTTGAAACTTTGCTTAATTATGAGCAAAATCAACTAAGACGGACCAGTTCTTCCGGCGACCATCTCCGATTTGCCTGATTTTTTGTAGGCTTAATAACTAACTAAAGGAGAGTCTTAAGCCAAAATATTAGGTCCGGCAAAAATTTATTGCCCGAGATATGGCCAACTTTAGTTTAACTTTTGGAGAAAAAACACGGATTTGGGTATTTTGGACTAATTTTACACTTTTCATAGTAGAGGGCTAAAATTTGGTCACTCTTTGTAAAATTGGCCAAGGAACAAGAATATGACCTCAGATTTGACCTCCGACGAATACCTGAAGAGTAAACCCCCCCAAAACCCCCTAAAAACACCTAAAAAAACAGTTTTTTCTTGGGGTTTCTGGGAAAAATATGTGGACAAAAATTGCTGATGATCTTTTCTTATAGAAAATGACGCGATGAATCGAATGAGACCACGCGCAGATTTTTATGTCAAACCGTTTAGGAGATATAGCGGTTCAAAGCATGCAAATTTTGCCATTTATTTTTTAAAAAATGTAGGTTTTGAGCATTGTTTGACGTTCTCTGCCTTCTTGGTGTGTGTGGGTGATCTTATCTTGTGGAAAAAGACGCGCTGAATCGAATGAGACCACGCACAGAGTTGTATCTCAAACCGTTTAAGAGATATAGGGGTTTTTAAAAGTATGGGCACGGGAGAGCTCCTACAAACACCCGACAAGGCAGGCCCCCCAAAAACACGCCTGTTGGGAGGGCGGAATACCGTGCCCATACTTTGTACCGCTATATCTCCTAAACGGTTTGAGATACAACTCTGTGCGTGGTCTCATTCGTTCAGCGCGTTTTTTTTCCACAAGAAAAGATCACCCACACACCAAGGAGGCAGAGAACGTCAAACAATGCTCAAAACCTACATTTTTTAAAAAATAAATGGCAAAATTTGCATGCTTTGAACCGCTATATCTCCTAAACGGTTTGACATAAAAATCTGCGCGTGGACTCATTCGATTCATCGCGTCATTTTCTATAAGATGAGGTCATCAGAAATTTTTGTCCACATATTTTTCCCAGAAACCCCAAGAAAAAACTGTTTTTTTAGGTGTTTTTAGGGGGTTTTGGGGGGGTTTACTCTTCAGGTATTCTTCGGAGGTCAAATCTGAGGTCATATTCTTGTTCCTTGGCCAATTTTACATAAAGTGACCAAATTTTAGACCTCTACTATGAAAAGTGTAAAATTGGTCCAAAATACCCAAATTCGTGTTTTTTCTCCAAAAGTTAAACTAAAATTGGCCATATCTCAGGCAATAAAAATTTTTTTCGGACCTAATATTTTGGCTTTAGACTCTCCTTTAGTTAGTTATTAAGCCTACAAAAAATCCGGCAAATCGGAGAGGGTCGCCGGAAGAACTGGTCCGTCTTAGTTGATTTTCTATTAGGTTCATTATGGTGAGTTCCCAAAACAAAATTCAATCCAAAATGTTGAACGGTCTCTGAGAAAAGTGGCTTTTTAGTGTTTTTTTGAGCGTTGGGGAAAAATCCTCCTGCGTCTTTCATTGGGACGGAAAGTCTTGAAAAATTTTTTGGGTTATCCTAAAGATGTATAGAAGAGATTTTAGTGACGGAATTTTCAAATTCAACTTCTGTCCTGAGATATGAGTTTTCAAATTTCAACATTTAAAAAAAAGTAATTTTTTTTCTCTTTTTTCAAACTTTTAGGTGTGTTTAAAAAAAAGTAGGGCTGATATCAAGATTCCGTCACTAAAATTTGTCGACAAGTCGTCAATGAATAGAGTCCATGCTAGACGACTCATGTAGGTGTCAACCAAGAACGCAGGAAGTCTTTCTACGACAAAATTTTTTGTCAACTGAGCAAAGCTGTGAAGTTGAGCGTAGAAGCCAACGACAACTGATCTCAATGTTATTTCCTTCCAAATGATAAAGAAACTACCCACTTAGCTTAAAGGTGTTCAACCTGTTGGATTTGAAACCTTCTATGCACATTTTTATCTATGAACTTTGAAAATACTATTTTTTGGAATTTTGGCGATTTTTTCACCAGGGTTTTTCAACGGGAGATGAAACTTCTCGCACAAAATTGTCAACGGTTTTTGACAAAACTAAAATGAAAGTGCAGTTTTTTCGGACGAAAGTCGTCCGAAACGTTCGCAGCTAACGTAAGAAGCCCTGTGAAACCATGTTGTCACTTTATGACAAACGTGGATGATATTTTCATCACTTTAAAATGATTCTCATCACAAATTGATGACATTTTCATGAAAGCTCCTACACCAACGGGAAATCTCCGTGAATTTCGGTGTACAAATCCAATGAATTTCAGTCAAATTTCGAGGAATTTCAGTCGAATTTGGATGAATTTCTGTAAAGTTTTGATGGATTTGAGTCGAATTTCGATGAATTTTAGTCAAATTTCGATGAATTTCAGTGAATTTTACATGTTTAAAAATGAATTTTGGTGTACAAATTTGGCAGAAGTTATTTCTCCTTGTCCTACAAATATCGCATAGGCGTGACAACAGTGTCATGAATTGATTTGATAACATTCGTTGTAAGGAAAAATTAGCCTTGATATTGTCAAGTGGCCACTCAAATTTTCACAGAGAGCAATGAACAAAAATATAAGTAATACCAAGTAAAATTGATATTGAGGTAGGCAGACTCGTTCTTTAACATGCTTCATCATCAACATTTAGGTGTCATGACGGTGCAGTGCACGTACTGATCAGGAATGGGAAATTAAGATAAATACTCTAGGACCCTCGAATGCAAGCTGCGTAGGGTAAGGTGCCCAGTGATGGCCACTTTTAGCGCACTCACTGTTAAAAAATGGTTGTATAGAAACAATCAGATGAGTGAAAATTTAGTCGTTCCAAAACAAAGAATTTTATCATGAACCAAAGCGAAAGAAATGTCGTTGAGTCTTGTAAGCGACAATTTGTCGTTGAAGAACAAAATTCTTGTTATCACCCTTAACGATACTATTTGTATGGAAACAAAATCTTTTGCAATTATCTGCTCAAAAGCATATTATGAATAATTATATATTGGTCTTCTTTAGTCATAGCAACATTACTATTATTAAAAAAGAATAAGCAAAATAAATTTAGCAACAAAAGTACTCCATGAATACTTATCTCAGACATTACAAAATCTTTTTCGACTTACGAGACTTGTCGTTGACCAACAACGAATGTTGTTGGTCAACGACTTGTATTTGAAAGTAGACTGCTAATGTGTTAAGGCCAGGGACAGGTGAAAAAATGATCTCTGAAACTGCTGGTCCAAACCTTCTTATTTTCTGTCAAAATCTTACTCCTAATGAAAAACTATTTCACCCAAAATCCCATCCCATAATATCAAGCGGTTCCTGAGATACAGGCTTTTTTATAATTTTGTAAGTGTTTGTTAAAAAATTCCTGTGCGTTTCCCATTTTGGTTTATTGACCTGACCGACATATTTTTTTGTTCGTCTAAGTCCAAAGAACAAACGCAAGTGACAAATTTTAGTTTCCGGCACTGATAGCAAAATACCAAATTTTCAACTTCGACATTTTTCAAAAACCAAAGATTTTCCCTTTTTTTTGTAAAAACCAATATCCAAAACTATACTTCTGGGTGGAATATACAAAAACTGTCACTTGCGTTTCCTCGCAATAACCTACTGAGCCAGTGGAAAAAATATCATTGACGACACTTCAAACTGTATGCGCACAGGACCATTCAAATGTTGAAAAAATGTCTTCGGAGAAAAGGGCGTTTAAAGTTTGGTGACAGAATTTGATGGATTTTCAGCCAAAAAAATCTTCTTGCGCATACTATTTTGTCGTAAAAGGTTGACCTGGATATTTTTCACTTCTTCGATTCATTTTTAAAAGATACCAGCATGCACAACTGAAAATGTCCATTACATTATCATTGGCAAGCTTCTAAAGCATGCATTTCACTTAAATTGATCAACAATGTACAAAATAGACAAATTTTAGTGAGTTCTTACATAAAAAAAGCATGTGATTACTAATATGATGGAAATTTTGAACTAGGCATGCTGGAATCTTCTTAAAATGAATCGAAGAAGTGCAAAATGTGAAGATGAGCCTTTTACGTCAAAATAGTATGCGCAAGAGGATTTTTTAAGATACGGCTAAATAAAGCCAAAACAGTCCAAACAAGACAATGCGACTGGGTTCAAGACCTGGCATATGCCTTCAAAAATCAAATCTTAGTCTCTTCATGAGCTCATGGTCTCTTTGAAGTATGATTTCATATTCCCAACAAATTATGACAGTGGGGTTCATTTTGAAAATGGCAAGATTTTCACCAGAACCTCCCCTTGATGGCAAAACGGACAATTTTACTAAAATGTCAGAAATGCAGAAGTGTGCGAAAAGATGTATTTTAAGCACTTCCAGGTCCCGGATAGTCGAAGTCCCGACAGATCCTGAAAGAGGAAGGTCCAAAGGACCATTTTCCACCCAGAACTCATTTCATTCAATTTCACCAAACTTCTTCATTTTTTCACCTGTCCCTGGCCTTAATACAAGTTAGTCGTTGTGAAATTATCCTTTAGTTCCAGTGCGAGTTTGGTTTAACAAGCTATTCGTTCCACAACAAATCTTGTCGCTAAAAAAATTAGCGATAAATGTGTTGCTAAGTTACGACAAAATTTTTGTCAGTGCTGATGCGCCTTCAACCCCTTTACTAAGTGTCCCGCACGTCGTACCGGTATGAAAATGTCCAGGAACATACAAGAAGGATAGAATAAGGGTTCCCAAGGTTAGAAACCAGCAAAATAAAGTTTATTCTTTGAGAAAAAATTAACCAAAATATCAGTATTGTTTGCCCAGTGATGGCCACCTTTTGCCCCGTGATAGCCAAGGTCCCGCACACTAAACTTCTTACGGATACATCCTATCTGTATTACGGACATTTTTGTGCAATTGCAATTACGGATAGATTTTGCTTGTAATACGGACGAAATCATCCGTATTACAAAGAGTTTTACGTCCGTACCATACGGATATTTTCGTGTGTGTTACGGACACGAAAACCTTTGTATTACGGATAAAATCATCCGTATTACAACCAAAATCCATCCGTGATTACGCTTGCACAAAACCGTCCGTATTGCGGATACATGGTGTCCGTAAGGAGTCTTGAGTGCGGCCCAGTGATGGCCACACTAGGGTTTGAGCGCTTTGGTTTTCGTTTTGGACAGTTATTGAACCCAATTTCGGCTGGTTTGCACCGTGTTCGAAGCTACAGGGGTCGCTGTGTCTTAGGAAACGGAAATCAGTGTAACCCTGGGAACTGGAATCTACTTGTGTGTATACCATAAATATAGAATTAAAGTTAAAATTTCAAGTTTGCGATAGAAAAGATTTGGTTTTCGAAATGATTTGACCTCGAGAAGGTGAACACATAATGTTAAGCATGTTATAGGTACAGACTTCAAATTCAAAGATTTATCGGTGTCCAAAG
This sequence comes from Thrips palmi, assembly GCF_012932325.1. Lineage (NCBI taxonomy): Eukaryota > Metazoa > Arthropoda > Insecta > Thysanoptera > Thripidae > Thrips > Thrips palmi. The sequence continues at coordinate 10,104,580 of NW_023144630.1, read as the reverse complement.
GGGAAAAAGGTACAAAATGCATCTTTTTCCCTCTTTCAAGGCCGATAACTTCTGAAAATCAAGCCTGAACCTAAAACATGCTTAACAATTTTCGTTCATCTTGTTGAGGTGAACACGTTTCTGAAATCGAATTATTTCTATCACATATTTAAAATTTGGACTAAACAAAACTTATTATACATACGGTGTCGAAACAGTTTCCATGGTACCGCGAATTCAGGTCCCCATGCCAGGTCAAAACCAAGATATTTCAGGCAACAAACTAGACGGACATGCACGGCGTCGCATCGCTCGTTGCAAAGTCAGCTTCAAAACACTAGTGTGGCCATCACTGGCTGTGCACTGTTTTGCCTGCCCAGTACTGGCCACCACCTCTTTTCCCTCAAATGTAACGAAATTTCAAAAAAACTTGCATGCTATGGTTAACTTGCCCTCTTCCGATTCTTCTGACGTGATGTTTCTCTTGCACGGACCTCGTACTCACAAATGACAAGCGACGCCGTCAAAGCCTGCGCTAATCTGGGCCGGTAAGGAAATCAACGTTCGACCGGCCGAGAACGCAGTTTTCAGCGCGCTGCGCCCGTGCGGCCGTCCACAACACTAAAAAGCTGAAATTTTTTCGGCGTAGTGTTGCCAATAGGTGACAGTACAAAACCTCAAAAGCTCAATGCTTTAACTAATCTCGCCTGGATGGAAAGTGAGCGCAAAGTGTTAAGTGGCCATCACTGGGCACGCTACACTATTTCCGTTCATTTATCGAGAAAGTGACTCACGGAGCCTACGAACGGACAGAACATTAATGAATGCCTCGAAACACATTATCCTCAGAAAGTTACTTGAAAAATTTGGAAGAGACCGTCTTGGTGAAGCGACTTTCAAATAGATTTGTCTCAAAATTTCACCAACGCACTTGGAAAAAAAAAAAAGAACGAGGTTTGTCGAATTGTGGTGATGAGAGCTTTCAGAATTATGCACAAAGAGTAGTGTGTTTGAGTTGCACTGAAAAAAGTTTTCGTAATTCTACGACAAATTTCGCAACGAATACTTCGTAAATCTGACGAAAACCTCGTAAGAATCAACATACAAACCTCTCGTAAAACACTTTTTAGTAATTGTTCGTAAAACTCTTAAAAAAACAGTCAAAAACAGCCAAAAAGCTGCGAAAATTTACGAGTTTTTCGTAAAATAACGAATTATTCACCGCTACATTTATCGTAAAATTACGAATATGTTCAGGGAAAATTTCTGTCATGAATAATTCATACGAAAAGTGACGAAACATTCGTAAAATTACGAAAAACTCGTACTATAACGAATATCTTGTAAAATTTTTACGAATTATTCGTAAAGTTAAATAAACGAAGCACTTGTCAATTCATTTTACGAAACACTCATAACATTCTACAAATTACTCGTAACATAACGAATCATTCATAAATTTGATGAAAAACTCATCGTTAAATTGTTCGTAAGATTACGAATTTACTCAGGGAAAATTTCTGTCCGAGTAATTCGTAATTTTACGACCATTTTTTTATCAGTGTGTACTTTTGATAATGAACCGTGACAGGCAGGAAACAGCAGTGGGCTCAACAATTGTTTAGTTGACATGACCAAAACAGCGATAATAGATTAAATAACGAGTAATATATCCTGTAACGTCGTACTTAATTGGACGTTGCGTGTAGAACAGGCCTCACTTTGTCTCAGGAGAATTGGACCAGCCGCGCATAGCTCCAAGGATAAGAAATGCAGAAGTGCATACGTAACCCTACCACTAGGAAGGAAATCGCCCTTACCTTGTGCAGACCTGAGTTCTGCAGGGCTTCGTCCAGCTTTTGGGTGTGCTCCTCTTGCTTGCTGAGTTTCTCTACATCCAAACACTCGTCGAGACGGTAGACCTGGAAGCAGTGAGCCAGTCGTCGGAAACAGACAGTACAAGGCTGGACACTGAAAGCACCTGAAAAGTGTCCATACATCATGGCCTACACTCTATAAAAAAATCTTAGAATTCAGACCAATTTTGAATGATCTAGTGGTCTGATTTCCGAATCAGGACCAGAAGTACGCAAAAGAAGAAATATACGCCATCTTCACTGAGAATGAAAGAGTCACCACCATCGCCCTTTCACGGGGTAACGCACGCACCGTTGCCCAAATTTGGGTGACGAGCCAGCGCTGACCAAATTTTGGGTAGTCATAAAATCGTCGCCCAAATTTGGGTAACGTCGTCGGCGACGCCGTGAGGTCCCCTCCCCGATGACGCTCTTCTGGGGCCACCACCACGACCGAATGGGGCGTTGAGGCCTCCGGTCATCGTGGTGGCCCCGGAAGGACGTCATCGGGAACCTCACGGCGTCGCCGACGGCGTTACCCAAATTTGGGCGACCAAACGCCTGTTACCAAATTTCAGGTGATGAATTTTTCGTCACCAAAATTTGGGCAATCACCCATTTAAAGGGTGATGGTGGTGACCAATTCATTCTCAGTGTTACTTGTCGACCATATTGGCATCAAAGGGCCCCGCCCCAAGGGGGTACTCTGTCAGCAAACTATTGGGGATGGCAATCCATAAACACCTGTGATACTATTTTCAAAAAACTCTAAAAGTTATCTTAGTGTTGCCCCAAAAATTGACTAAATGGGACCGATTTTGGTCCTGTGCGTTGAAATGTTTTCCCGGTGTCTGTCCTGCCACTCTGGAACCATTTCGAGGTAAACGTCAGCATTGCAAGAGTTGAGGCCTTGCTGTGTAATGCCTAAGTTCTTGTAATGCTGAAGTTCACCTCGAAATGGTTCCAGACACCCGCATAAATTTTTTTGACACTGTCAAATTCACCACTTCACACTGTGAGAAGGATTCCTCCGGCTGCGCGAACCTACCTTGGTGAGGTTCCAGTCCTGGTGCATCTGCAGCATCAGTGGGCAAAGCAAACTGCGTCTGGAGCCTGGAGCCGCCACCTGCAGTTGGCCCTTCCAGGTGGAGCAGGGCGAGTCCACCCGCAGCTGCAGCTGACACTTGGCCTGGAGGAGAGTGGTGGCGTCTTGCAGCAGCTGTTCCAGGCCCTCCTCCAGTGTAGGCTCCTCCAGGTCCCGACCCGCCACGGCTGCGTCACACAGCTCCCTCTCGGCCTCCTCGAAAAGCCGCAGCCTGCCGCGCCACTGCTCCAGCTGGGCCTCCAGCACGCCCTTGGCGTCCAGCAGGGCCTTCACCACCTCGCGCGCCGACTTCGCTGCTTTCTGCAGCCGCTGCACCTTCGGGGCCGCTTGGCCCAAACGCAGTTGGCGGAGGGAGCACACGGAGTGGCCCGAGTCCACGCAGTCCTCCGCAGCATCCTCGCTGCAGTCTCGACACCAGAACCTGCGCGACATACAATCCAATCCACATGACATGACCATCAAAAACTCTGACGGGCTACTGGCTGACCTAAAACTTTACTCACTGCGAACAGAGCTTGCGAACACATCAAATCACTACGTGCACTTTCAAGCTTATTAGAGCACAAAACCGTGCATTTTAAAACACATGCATTAATTCGTGAAAAGCTTCTGCGCAAACGGCATTTAGAAATTGGAGGCGGGAGCACCAAAAATACTGATTTAATGCCAAAATTTGATGGGGCAAAAGGTCTACCGTAAACCGGGGCTACTTTGACCCCCTGAGGTAACTTTGGCCCATGGGCTAGAAATTCGTTTATAGTGGTTCTTACTCCATCGGTATCATTTTTAGCAACTTGTTGGCCAAAGACCCCCGTGGACTTAGAAGCCCCGGTTTACGGTACACTGAAACTCGAAGGGTGATACATCTGACCAATTTTCGGTGGTACAAAAAGTATGACCGAAAAACGGTCATACTTAAATGTATGACCAAAAAAAGGTCAGACATCAGCGAGACTGGCTATTTTTTAGACTGGGGATATATCACCCTTTACCCATGGCCGTTTTTCGGTCATACATCAAAGTATGCCCTTTTTTTCGGTTTTAAAATTGCAGTATGACCCTTTTTCGATCGTACATTTCAGTAAGACCGTTTAAGGGGTCAAAAGTCTGACCTTTCTATTTTTATTAGTGTAAGTACACATGTCAATGAAGACGAAAATGTTGCAATGACACATCTAAATTCATCTCTACGGCAAAAAAATTTCAACGCTTCCCACTTGCTCTTGCTTAACAGGATTTTCACATGAAATGTAACTTGTTTGGAAGTCAGTGAAAGGGTATCTTCACTTCACTCACCCATTCGAGTGCCTTAATTTAAGAGGTTTTCGAAGCGGCACTTTTCCAAAATAAATTTAGCAAGTCCTTAATACCCTATGACTACAAAAAGATACAAATCCAGTGCATTTCATCCCTGAAATCAGAATCACCACCTTCTGTAGATTCGATTTGGTGATGCTTCTGGTTTTTGAGTCGACGACGACTTCACTCTATCCTTTAAGGGGGGGGACTGTGGTGGAACTTTCAAGTAGGTTACAAAATATTCCCAGTGAGTTGAAACTTTGCTTGGTTGTAAGGACCATAATGATGAGTTCCCAATACAAAATTTAATCCAAAATGTTGAACAGCCTCTAAGAGAAGTGCCACTTTTGTGTTTTTAAGGGCGTTAGGGAAAAATCTTCCTGCGTCTTTCATTGGGACCGAGAACCGAGAGTCTTGAAATTGTTTTTGGGTTATCCTAAAGATGTATGGAAGAGATTTTCGTGACAAAATTTTCAAATTCAACTTCCGTTCTGAGATACAAATTTTCAAATATTAACATTTCAAAACAGTGAGTTTTTTTTTGCCTATTTTTCAAACATTTTTGTAATTGAAAAATAATGCAGGGCTGATATCAAGATTTGTCGGCAAGTCATCAAAGAATAGAGTCCATGCAAGACGACTCATGTATGTGTCAACCAGGAGGAACGCAGGAAGTCTCTCTACGACAAAATATTTTGTCGACTGAGCAAAGCTGTGAAGTTGAGCGTATAAGGCAACGACAACTGATCTTGATGATATTACTTTCCAAATGATATAGAAACTACCCACTTAGCTTAAAGGTGTTCAACCTGTTGGATCTGAAACCTTCTATGCACATTTTTCATCAATGAACTTTGAAAATACTGTTTTGGGCAATTATGGCCATATTCCCACCAGAGTCCCTCCTTAAAACCCGCAGTGATCGGTTTGAAAGGCAGTGACTCTGCTATTTGTAGTGAGCGAAGAAATCTCTGTGAATTGCAACGTCATTGTTCTGAAGCTTCTTCGAAGTTTACGGCATTTTCACAACGGCACTCATGGTACTCACTTGGGATTTGAAGTGCTGCTACTCAGGTTGTTGGTTTCGGGACCCGAGAGCTCCTCCTTGACCGTCACCACTTCAGACTCCATCGACAGGCTGCAAAGTGTAACAAACAGCGCTGCAGTTTTTCTTACTTCCGGTCCAAAAAAAAACTTCGAAATACCTCCACAGGACAAGAAGAGAAAACTAGCGAAGGTAAGGAGCACACATAAGGTACCAAAGCGTTTGCAACCATACATACCTGTCCAATGAGGATTCTTCTTGCCGCTGAGACGGACTGCTTCCCTGCTTAGACCTCTTGCTGGCGTCTCCGGCAGGGCTCGGGGCCTCTCTTGGGGGGCATTCTACTGCAAGAGGCAACGTATTAAATAAGGGGTTCTACGGGCACTATGGCACTTCCACGCACAGTTAGCCATAAGTCCAACTACTGAACTTTTGTTCTTTTGATCCGTGCTCGATTACGTGACTTCATATGGAACCAGAACGGACGTTCTGAACTTTTTTTTTGGACTAGCGGACGAATTCAGTACGGACTGAAAGAGTCTAGTAACGCCCATGGAAAGGGCATAGATCAAGTACGCCCTTCCTGGACACTAAATTTTGATGTAGAATTTTGTACGTGTAATTTGCACGACTAGCACACTGCACACGCGGAATTTGCATTAACTTTTGGAGAAATATGCTTGAATGCATGCAAAGTAGAGCAGAATGTTATGTAAAACATTTCAAAGGTTAGATTTTTTACAGCACTACACTCTTACTTCGTAATACCTTCGTAATACGAAGCATTTCTTCGTAGAGTTTTTACTGTGTACGTACAAAATTTAACATGAAAATTCAGTGTGCTCACAAAGGCGTCAAAGCAGCATGGATTATGGGCCTAAAATTGCTGTCTAACCAGGGAGCATTAAAACTTAATAATGCCGATATGAATGGCCCAAGTTTTTGTGCCCCGAACGGGATACCGTCGCCGCATCCTCCACCCCCACTGTCGTTTCCGGACTGCTGCACCCACTGCAATTGCAAAGGCGATACTAAAGTACATTTTTTGGCGATACAATTGAGTATCGCCAAAAAACGGCCTTACGGAAAAGTATTGCCTTCAGAACGGCAATACACAGAAGTATCGCCAAAATTTGACGATACATTTGGGTATTGCCAAAACAACGGCATTAAACAAAGGTCTTGTCCCCCTTGATTTGTTCGACGTTCATTGCCGAATCGTGGCAATACTCCAAAGTATCGCCAAATTTTGGCAATACTTTTGTGTATCGCCGTTTTGAAGGCAATACTTTTCCGTAAGGCCGTTTATGGGCGATACTCAATTGTATCGCCAAAAAAGGTACTAAAAGTATTGCCGTTGGATTTGCAGTGCCGGAAGTGCGGGGTGCAGGCGACGGGGTGAACAGAGCCCTGTGCTGTATGGTCATGGTCTCGACGCTCGTGAATCACGTTATCCGAATGTTGGTGACGCCTCGTTGTGCCGCAGCGGCTACCCGAGACCGCCCCAACACGCTTCCACACAAAAGAGTGTTACGCAGCGTTGCATTCAAAACATCTTTCCAAGAAAGTTCCACGAGTACGAACCAAATCGTGTTAACATATCACAGTGAAAACCATGCGAAGAACCGCTTCGTAATACGAAGAAAATGAAGGCATTGTAAAAGCTAAGAAGAAATTCTTCGTATAATGAAGCAAAATCCTTCGTAACACTATACATTCTGACAACGCCGTCATTTTCTTCGTTGTTTTGAAGGATATGCTTCGTTGGCTATTAAGAGTGATTACGAACGCTTATATTCTTTCGTGATACGAAGGTGTTCTGAACTACGCATGCGTCAAATTCACTTTAACTTAGCTTAAGTTTCATTGCTAGACATTTACAGTATATAAGCAGTTACGATGGCCTATACCCGCCCCTCTTGCATACCCGCGAACTTGCTTTTAAGAACAGTTTGATGCCTGCGCTGGTTCGGCGGTTTCAAGCTTTTTCATTCCACGGAAACGACGTACTGTACCTCTGGGGATGGTTGTGTTAGCAGCAACGTTGCTAAACCCACGAGTTAAACGGACGTACACTGTTGCAGACGCTACGTCAAGCACACTGGAGACCTGTTGACTTCGCGAAGGATCTGCTCTGACTATGGAGCGGCCCACACAGTGTTGCCAGAAGCCGAACAGCGCTCGGTGGTACGGGGAGGGGGAAAAGGTGGTACTTCGGGGCTCTTCGGTGGTACGCGAGGGGTAGGGGAAAGGTGGTACATTGGAGCTGTATGGTGGTACGGAAAGGGGGGGGTGATAAAAATTTACGCTAGTCGTAAACATCGGGAATTTAGAATTTGGCCAAATTGAGAATTCTGAAGAAGTCAGCGGCGGCTTCTCCGGCTGGTGTACAAGCAAGCAGGCCCGTTTTGTTGCCCGCGTGCCTCGGGCGGGGCCCCAAAAATGGCACTGCACTTTCAGTTTCCCGCGCCCGACCTGTCCGACCAGAGCCCCCTTTTCCCTTTGGGAAAAGGTCACGAACGCAGGCAAAGGATTACATGTTCGGCTTCTGGGGGACGACAACCCGACCCAGGCGCCCGAAAAGTTCCATTTGCCTGCGTGCGGACCTAATCCGGTGTTTTCCCGGAAAAGGTGGTACGGAATCGCTCGGTGGTGGTACGGTGGTACGGGGCTCGAAATAGTGGTACATGTACCACCAAGGTGGTACGTCTGGCAACACTGGGCCCACAGCACAGCAGCGGCATGCGACGCGTGACGCAGGCTTGCCGGACTCCGCCGAGTAGAGAGCGCCCGAGTCGCGCGCCTTCGGGTCCGAGCGCGCCGAAGCCGGCAGCGCCCGGCGACACCCCGAGGCGCCCGAACGCGCCCAGGGGGATTCCCCGCAGGGGAGCGCCTTGGCACGCTCCTTTGCCTGGATTTGGCCGGCAAGGGACCCCTCTTCCGGGAAAGCCTGCCCAGGAAGGCGCGCCCGGTTCCAAGCCATTGCGGCCGAAGGCTCCCAGCGAGCGCCGAAGCCCACGATCGGCTCACAGCGGCATCGCGCAGGGCGTAAGCAGTCTTGCCAGACGTGGCCATTTTTCGGACGAAAGAGGCGATGGCAACGAAAACTTTTCGAGTAGCGATTGGCGACAGCAGTGGCGATCTGGCCCCCCGAGTGGCGATTTTCGAGACCCTCTCTGTAAGTGCGCACGCTTCACTGCTGGAGTAAAGCGGTGGATTTTCGCCCCGAGCGAGACTGGCACTGAACTGCAAGGCTCCCGGCACCGGCCGACCCACAGTGGGCCAGAACACTAGTGGAGGGGGTTGAAATTCTGGACGCGTTTCGAGCTCCAGAATCGCTCAACAGGATTCTAATCAAACGTGTGACCCCACCAGTGGATTTCCTCGTTCGGAGAGCAACATGCTCGGTTCCAATATGGTTAGCGACTGTGGAGCCCACAACGCGTCGAGAATTTCGGCCACCTTTACCGGTCTTCTGGCCCACAAACTGAAAAACCAAATGTGTCCTTCGAGCACAGGTGTGGGATTGTACTTAGAGGCACGCATTCATCTCACCCAATATTGAAAGCACACTCCTTTAGCTGTGAGCTTGTCCAAGCACACGTCTACAAATGTGTGCTTGTCAAGCACACTCCTGTAGATGCGTGCTTCAAAGTACACTTCCACAGCTGTTCTAAGCACACATGGACCTTGTAAGCTTTTATTTGTAAGAATAAAACAAGACATTCGTACACATGAATCAAGCCAGATCTTGCACAAGTGAGAATCGAAAAGACACTCCTAGGTAACTTTGAGGGAAGCTCATAAAAAAATCACACCGTTCAGTAGTTTCAAAAGGTTTTAATGTTTCGTAAAACAACAAACGAGAACCACGTCGTTAATGGAATCAAGGATCTTTGTTCACAATCGACTTCGACGCAATAACACTTCAACACCAACACCATGCAAACTGAACGTCAGGCTGTAGGAATTAAAGAGCTAACCAATCATGACAAACAAGAAGCTTTAACATAACTAACAACGCCACGAATCAAATAAAAATAAGACACAGCAGTCTGGTTCTCCGTCTCAGTAAACCAATAAGTAAGTCTAATTACGTCCGAAACAACGACATCTATACAGAACGCCATAAAATCACGTTAAATAAAATGAAGCTAAGAAAATATGATGAATCCTTCCAGGGGGTTTTGTATTACATACGAGAATTATCGTTCCATACACTATCGTTCTAGAAACGTGACATCACGTTTAAACGAATGTGACGAAGTGGCACGTCCCTTTGAGCGTCGCGTCTTATTCGGTTGGATGGGAATCAGCCATAAATAAGCTTATTCCCATTCAAACGAATGTGACACGATGCTCAAAGGAACGTGACACTTTGAAACATTCGTTTGAACGTGATTTCACGTTTCTGAAACCAAAGTGCACAAAAGAAACATCGACGTGCCCGATCGGATCCAGGACAAATCAGCATCACAGCCATGGCACCAGAACGTCAGGCGGGAGTAAATTAAAAAGTAAACAAGCGTGCCGAACACGAAACAATTTGCTCTGAAATTAAATAAAGGGATCGAAATGCCAGGCTTCTAAGTAAAATACAGAACAGAAAGACTCTCAATTGAGACGAAGCACTGGATTAATCGTCTTTCCAGGTGAAGTCTCCCAGAGGCGGAAATGTGGGGCACTTGTCACACTCCTGGCACATGACCTTCACTACCCTGACTGGCTTCTCCGAGTCCGTCGCCAAGAGTTTGTCCCAGATGGACTTCTTCTGCCGTTTGCACGACTCTGCCGCGTGGGGAAGCTTCTCGGCAGGGTAGCGTGGAGCGGGTCCACGCATCAGCACAACGCGCCGCAGCGCCACCAGCCCGCACTGGCGCAGCCCCTCGGCCAGGTCCTTGAAGTGCCACGGACCGTCTCCCTCCGAGGCGCACAGGATCCGCAGCTCCTGCAGTGTGGCGGCGTGGGCCTTGGCCAGGGACAGGACGGTGGAGGCCGGCTGGAGGTACACACTGAGCCACTGCAGGCCGCAGTGACCCGCGGGCAGAGGGGGGAACGCCACGTCGAGCGCACCGCGGGGGTGCCAGTTCAAGACGAGTTTACGCAGCCTGGGCATCCGCTGCACCGACTGGAGATGTTCTACTGAAAAGTTAAACACCTTCAGTTCCTGCAGTTGAAGCGGCATGTCTGGGGCGTTCTTGACAGAGGTCGTCAGATGGACGTATAAGCAGCGCAGCGCTGGCATGTCCCTGATCACATCAAGGTGTTCCCGAACGGCGTCCTCAAGCGAGAGCCACTCGACGTGCGGGGCAACGCGCTGCAGCAGCACTGTGCTCCAGTTCGGCTGCTCCATGCAGTACAGTCCGTCCAGCTTCCTCACCTGGAACACGCAAGCGCACTACGCGTTACCGCCTGCCACACGCTGTCGACAAGCTTAATGCTTCTGTCCACAATTGGTACGAGACGTTACATCACAGATAAACTTTTAGTACAAAACTGTCCATGGTTATTTCCACGACGCTAAAAGAAAGCGCAGATTTCCAAACAAATATCGCACGAAAAGTTCGCAAAGTAAAATGATCTATCTCGCACGAAATTGTACGTTGCGTGTAGCGCCACTCTCATCACGTTACTGACCTTTGCTCATTGTCGGTACTTATGCAAGTAATTGGTGCAACCATAATACGTTCTTTTCCTTTGTCAAATAACTACTTAGGAAATATTAATAAATAGACTGACAATTTATTTTTGTACATAATTTTACACAGGAAATTGGTCATGGTCATACTTACTTAGAAAATACTAAGTATTGTTGTTGCTAACACGATTACGTAATTAGTGAGAAAAAAGTCAGAAACGTACCGAGAGTGCAGGGCTTCCGCTGTTTGAGAAGGCTTAGGTTAACCGTGCATAGCTGCAAGTATAACCCTTGCCACAATAACCGAAAACACCCTCACCTTGTCCAGGCCTGGGTTCTGCAGGGCTTCGTCCAGCTCTTTGGTGTGCTCCTTTTGCATGCTTAGTTTCCCCACATGCATACACTCTTCGGGACGGAAGATCTGGAGGCAGTGCGAACACATTTAGAGGGCAAGACAATGAAATCGTATCTCAAGATTTCTAACTCAAGTATTCATAAAAAGTTACAAAGTCATTCTACTAACTTCCCAATATTTTCAAGCTGCACTCGCCAACCAAAATTTCAGGCCAAATAAAGTTGCCATTAAAAGATGGGCCTCTATCACGTGAGACACCCCCGTATAAATTTTGCGGCACTCGAAGCTGCCGAATTCTTAATTCACAGATGTGGGAAGGGTTCCAAAACGTACCTTGATAAGGTTCCAGTCCTGGTGCATCTGCAGCATCAGTGGGCAAAGCAAACTGCGTCTGGAGCCTGGAGCCGCCACCTGCAGTTGGCCCTTCCAGGTGGAGCAGGGCGAGTCCACCTGCAGCTGCAGCTGACACTTGGCCTGGAGGAGAGTGGTGGCGTCCTGCAGCAGCTGTTCCAGGCCCTCCTCCAGTGCAGGTTCCTCCAGGTCCCGACCCGCCACGGCTGCGTCACACAGCTCCCTCTCGGCCTCCTCGAAAAGCCGCAGCCTGCCGCGCCACTGCTCCAGCTGGGCCTCCAGCACGCCCTTGGCGTCCAGCAGGGCCTTCACCACCTCGCGCGCCGACTTCGCTGCTTTCTGCAGCCGCTGCACCTTCGGGGCCGCTTGGCCCAAACGCAGTTGGCGGAGGGAGCACACGGAGTGGCCCGAGTCCACGCAGTCCTCCCCAGCATCCTCGCTGCAGTCCCGGCACCAGAACCTGCGCAACATACAATCCACATGACATTACCATGACATACTCTGACGGGTTGCTGGCTGACCTGAAACTATACTCGCTACAAACAGGGCTCGCGCACACACAAAATCACTACGTGCACTTTGGAGCTTTTTAAAGCACAAAACCGTGCATTTTAAAACGCATTCCTTAATTCGTGAAAAGCTTCTGCGCAAAACGCCATTTAGAAATTGGGGTGGGAACAGCAAAAATACTGATTAAATGCCAAAATTTGATGAGGCAAAAGGTCTACCGTAAACCGGGGCTACTTTGACCCACTGAGGTAAGTTAACTTTGACCCATGGGCTAGAAATTCGTTTATAGTGGTTCTTACTCCATCGGTATCATTTTTAGCAACTCGCTGGCCCGTGGACTAAGAAGCCCCGGTTTACGGTACACTGAAACTCGAAGGGTGATACATCTGACCGATTTTCGGTGATACAAAAAGTATGACCGAGAAACGGTCATACACAAATGTATGACCGAAAAACGGTCATACTTTAATGTATGACCACAAAAAGGTCAGACATCAGCGAGACTGGCTATTGTTTAGCTTGGGGGAGTGTACGTCGATTGCGGACATACCTGGGGGGCTGTGCTCCTGGACTGTCGATTGCGGACAAAGAGGGAGAAACGGGAGATTTTGCGGGAAAAAAGGGAAATTGTCGATTGCGGACATCACCTAGTGTGTGCGTTGTGTTGCCTGCCTCCGCGGCGAGTGTTAGCCTTGCCTCCTCTCGGTCTGCCTGAGCAGTCTGTCTCCTGCTCACACCTGAGGGCTCGCCCAGTCAATCAGGCGAGGAACGAGTGTCATGTGCAGTGAACTGGACAGAGAAATGATCAAGTTCCGCGTGC
>NW_023144630.1:10065947-10091122 GCF_012932325.1 Thrips palmi | reverse complement strand
TCAGAAGCTTTTTTTTAAGAGTGCCTTCGTCGTGAGCACACGCTAGAGAGTGTACTCGTACACGATTAACGGAGTGTACTCGTGCGTGCACTCTGAATAGAGTTCACTGAGTACACTGTTGAGTTTGCAGAGTAAAACCTTGCACCGCAGTCTAGACAGCTTACTTTCTTTGGAGGAGAAAATTCTTCTTTTCACGGTTTTTGCGCGTTTCCTGTCTTTGCTGTCAGCCGAAACCCGTCACAGTTTTTCATGGTCATGTCACGTGGATTGTGTGTCGCGCAGGTTCTGGTGCCGGGACTGCGGCGAGGATGCCGCGGAGGACTGCGTGGACTCTGGCCACTCCGTGTGCTCCCTCCGCCAGCATCGCTCTGAACAGGCCGCTCCCAAATTGCAGCGTCTGGACAAGGTGGCGACGTCGGCGCGCGAGGTGGTGAAGGCCCTGCTGGACGCCAAGGGCGTGCTGGAGGCCCAGCTGGAGCAGTGGCGGGGCAGGCTGCGGCACGTCGAGGAGGCCAAGAAGGAGCTGTGGGAGGCGGCCATGGATTGCCGGGACCTGGAGGAGCCTGCACTGGAGGAGGGCCTGGAACAGCTGCTGCAGGACGCCACCACCCTCCTCCAGGCCAAGTGCCAGCTGCAGCTGCAGGTGGACTCGCCCTGCTCCACCTGGAAGGGCCAACTGCAGGTGGCGGCTCCAGGCTCCAGACGCAGTTTGCTTTGCCCACTGATGCTGCAGATGCACCAGGACTGGAACCTCACCAAGGTTCGTTCTGGAACCCTTCCCACAGTTTTAAATGAAGAATTCGGCAGCTAGCTTGGAGTGCCACAAATTTCATATGGGTTGTTTCACATGATAAAAGCACACTAAATGTCTTACGAAGAAATTTTTCATAATTCGAAGGAAATGACGCAAGCATAATACGAACCCACCTTTTAATTTGCAACTTTGGCCTGAAATTTTGCTGGGCGTTTAAAGCTTAAGGGGGCACACCAGTGGAAATCGTCGAATTTTGGCCTTCTTTTTTATTTAATCTTATTTTTCTGCTATCTATCCCGAGTCGAACGCCGCAAACCCCACCCCAAAATTCCAATAACTTTGGCTCGTGCACATTTTTTAAGTTGCTAAAATGGTAATTATTTTTGCAAATTTTAGACCAATTGTAAACGTTTAGGTTTTCCACTTAAAGTTCAATTACAAAACCCTTGAACCAACCAAACGCAGTTGTAAAAAGGAACATTTTGGCGCAAACCTTACTAAAATACGTCAAAAGGCGCATTTATAATCCAAAAAAAACACGTCAAATCGATGTTTCTATTTAAGGGGGCAGTCTCGTCCCTGTACCCTTTTTTAGGGGGGTTTTCCCTCCCTCTTTTGATGACGATGATTTTTAAAATATACCTCTTAGAGACAAACGGTAAAAACCAAATGAAAGAACAGAATTTTTACAACATTTTCAAAAAAAAATATTTTGTTTTGTCTTCAGTTGTAAGGGAGTTATAGGGAATGCAACAAAAGCCGACAAAACATACAAAATTTCACTGCGCGACAATTTTCTCCGGAAGTTCTTAACTTTTTGGCAATCGGTTTGCGGCATCTTGAAGATAAAAAAATTCTCTTTACTTTAACCTCCGATCGTCCATGTAGCCCAAGGAAAACCTAAATTAAAACCGTTCCTAAGTTTGTATAGGTTTTTGGTTACGTTTTAGTAAGTGTAATCCTTGGGCTATATGGACGATTGTAGGTTAAAGTAAAGAGGATTTTTTCATCTTCAAGATGCCGCAAACCGATTGCCAAAAAGTTAAGAACTTCCGGAGAAAAATGTCGCGCAGTGAAATTTTGTATGTTTTGTCGGCTTTTGTTGCATTCCCTACAACTCCCTTACAACTAAAGACAAAACAAAATATTTTTTTTGAAAATGTTGTAAAAATTCCGTTCTTTCATTTGGTTTTTACCGTTTGTCTCTAAGAGGTATATTTAAAAAATCATCGTCATCAAAAGAGGGGGGGAAAACCCCCCTAAAAAAGGGTACAGGGACGAGACTGCCCCCTTAAAGGGCTTTTACTCAAAACACCTTTTTTGTAACTTTGTGCCACTCTCACGGGCGCAAAAATTGAGATAATTTAATGCGGTTTGCGGCAAAATGTTCGTTAAATTTGCGTCTATGGTCTGAACCTCGGAAATGCCCATCCCATACATAGAACGTGAGCAGCAGCCATGAAAGCGCGAAAAAATTGGTTAAAAAATTTGTTTCTAATTTTGCCTTTTGAAAAAACAAATTCAAAATCATTCTTTTAGCATGCCCGTGGTTTAGACCCTAGCCACATGTGTCCTGGTGAGAAATTTTCAAATCCCGTGCTCGAGGCTCAATCCAGAGAGGTGGAATCGTGGCAGGAGTGAAGCAAGGTCGTATAAAAATGAAGTGTAAGGTAAAAAATCAATTGTGGGTCACAAATCAATTGTGGGTCATTTTTTTCGACGGGTCACCGCAGACCCGACGGAGATTGAATCGATTTGAATTTCGCGGTAGACCTTCCTCCAACCTTTCTTTGTCTTCCCAAATAGCGTGTATGTCCGAGCGACTACTGTAACGGCTCCTATCAGGCTTCAAAGGAAGGCCCTTCAAAATGTCGTGAAAATGGCGCCCATCCAACGAGGCGAAAAATGGTATGTTTTTCAAATTGCCACCGTGAAGCTATTACGAGATGAAACGGGACGCCCTTGCTGATTTAGGTTCATAATAGGTCAGGGAACACAAATTTACCATAGTACAGCCGAAATCATTCGATGCCATGGTGCGCGGGTGATGGCAAAGTAGCGTTCGCTACTATGTCAGACCCATTATTTTAAACGAATTTTCCGGTAGTTTTTCTGCTATTTTTTTGTTTTCTGCGCTTCTGAATGACTGATGTATCCCAGTAAATTCCATTTTTCTGCTCTGTCACATTTAGTATTACGATACGAAGGTTATGTTAAGCTACAGCCCCGAATGACAACGCTAGCTCTTACTTTCAGTCTGCCATCAGGCTTTTTTGTTGGGGAGGGGGGGGGGCATTGCGGGGCTTACATAGCTCCCGGAAGGGGACCGCTCTCCAACTGCGGGCTAGGCACCCGAGGCCAGTCCGGCCCTGTTATAAGGAGTCAAGTCAATCCCTACAGACTATATATTCTGACTGAAATAGATAATAAACTGTAGCAATACCTCATGATTACAGGGTGTGGTGTTGGATTGTCTACCACACCGGCGGCCCTACAATATGCACTTTAAAAGTTTCGTCTCTAATCCAGGACGTTTAACTCACATCTGTCTCACAGTGAAATTAGCCTGTTTATGTATTTTTCCTTTTTGAGTGAAAAACGTGTCTGTTTGGTTTAATGAGAACCAGGGACCTTTAATTAATGAAAATAAGAAAATATCTTGCAAAAGTGGTCAATTTACAAGCAAAAAGACGAAATGACCCACTGTTAAAAAAATTCTGAAAATTCAGACCAATTTTGTTAGACTTAGCGGTCTGAATCTGTAAACCAGACTTAATTCTGAAAAATCAGAGTTTTTGTCTTAGTTCTTAAACGCTTTGTCTGAAAGCTTGGTTCAGACTCGAAGTGTCTTAATATTTGTTCTCATTCTCAAAATTCATACAAACCGGCGTCAGACTTCTCAGACCTCAAGAGTCTGAATTTCGAATTCAGACTACTTTCTGAAATATGTTTTAACATAAGGGAAAATTGGACAACTTTTCTTCAACCTAACATTGGGTTAACTCACAATCAGTCTTACATTCAATTTAATCCGACTCAGTTTCGGGGACTTCGGACAAAACGAAAGCATTTTTCTCTCCGCTAGGTGGCGCCAGTGTCGGTAAAGAGCCTGCTGTTGTTAAAAACTTTTTTTTCTGTTAAATTTTAAATATTTGAAACCCGAAATGGGTATCACTCTATTGGCTATGACGAAACACACGCTCCCATACCAAATTTATATTTGTAGCAAACGCGCGAGTTTAACAATTGACTTTTGAAGTTACCTCTCGCGGGTGGCTCCGTGCCGTCGTTTCCTTGGGTGCGTCAGGCCAGCTCCAGATGAGTGCAGGGAAGAGTCCAGCTTCGAGGACACTTCCCTACACTAAGTTTTTTACCTAGACGGTCCCTTGGAGTACGTCTCTCCTTTGAGGTTCGGATGCAAACATTATCATTTCACCGCGTTACGGGAAAATTTCCTGCTGCCACTTTCAGACAAAAAAATATAATAATTAAGACAATTTTGTCTGAATTTTTCAGACTACGACCTGCCTGAAAGGTTAAGACTTGTTTAAGTCTGAAAATTTCAGACCAGGATTTAGTCTGAATTTTCAGTAGGATGTTCTGCATATTTACTTCAGTCAAAAAAGTCTGAATTTTCAGCAAAATTTTTTAACAGTGCCCACAATTGATGTGACCCACAATTGATTCATTGTGCTACAGATCCTGCAGTTTTCACGATTCCGAAAAATAAATTCAGAAGTGAATTTCTCTCGTATTTAAGCAAATCATATCCAAATTTGAGCTTCCTACAATGCTGACCCACAACTGATTCCAAAAATCAATTGTGGGCCAAAACAGACTATTTTTAAAACAGCCACAGCTTAGTAAATAAGGATTACAGACAGGGCTGCTATGCTGCAAAACTCAGTCCAAGGACCATAGTTAAAGGCCGCACATGCACTTTTGTCACCAGGCCAGAATTAAAGGCCTTAATTAGGAATTTTAAAAAATGTGACCCACAATTGATTTTTTACCTTACTGGCGCTCCGTCTTGCCATCGCCACCCTGCCCTCCCATACTGATTTTTCTTTTCTTTGATATAATTTTGAGCCAAGAATTAAATATCAATCGAATACAAAGGTTACTTTTCTCAGAATGATCGTTTTTCGAAACCTCTGCATTTTCACTGGTGTGCCCCCTTAAGGATACTATAAACTGAAACTAGCGAGGCCTCGAAATTTTTGCCACAGGAAGATTATCTTGTGGTCAAAACTCAACCACTATTATATGAATATTTTCCCAAGGTTGGGCGCCCCAACTCCTATTAAATTCTGAGTTATGGAGGTATGTAAACTTTTAGCTTCTCCCAAATTCTTCTGACAACAAAGGATAAGCTACCCAGTCTTTAGATTTTTGCAATTTTATCTTTTTTTGCATAGGAAAAAGGTAGCGTTGGCAGATTTAAAGACATTTGTCGAGAGGCTGTAAAAGCTATTTTATCAGGCCTATTTTTATTTAAAATTGTGAGATTTCGACCAGTTGGTCTTGTTTTTGGTTTCTCACGAGAACTAAGGCAGATATTAGAAAAAGGGCAACGCTTTCTTTTTCCAATTATAAATAGACAAAATTGCCAGAATCTGAAGACTGGGTAGCTAATCCTTTGTCGTGAGGAGAATTGAAGGGAAATGACTATAAGTTTACGTAAAGCTCCATAACTCAGAAACTAATAGGAGTTGGGGCCCTAGTCTTAGGGTATGAGTTTATTTAATAGAACGGAACTTTTAGCCCTAAATTGAGACATCTGACACAAGTATTTACAAAATGTCAAATAGCCACTTTTTTCACTTTACAATAACCTTAAAAATACTATTGCGAAGTTAGATGCATGACTTTGTTAATTTTTATAAATACTTGAAATAGAAATCTCAAGATATGATTTCATTGTCTTGCCCTCAAAATGTGTCCGCACTGCTTCCAGATCTTCCGTCCCGAAGAGTGTATGCATGTGTTGAAACTCAGCCAGCAAACGGAGCACACCCAAGAGCTGGACGAAGCCCTGCAGAACCCAGGCCTGGACAAGGTGAGGATGTTTTTGTTTATTGTGGCAAGGTTTATCCCCGCAGCTCAGCTATGCACGGCTTACCTAAGTCTTCTCAAACATCGGAAGCCCTGCACTCTCATCACGTTTCTGACTTTTTTCTCATTAATTATGTAATCGTGTAAGCAACAACAATACTTAGTATTTTCTAAGTAAGTATGACCATGACCAATTTCCTTTGTAAAATTATGTACAAAACTAAATTGTCAGTCCATTAATTAATATTTCCTAAGTAGTTATTTCAAAAAGGAAAAGAACGTATTATGGTTGCACCAATTACTTGCATAAGTACTGACAATATGAGCAAAAAGTCAGTAACGTGCTAGAGTGTGCGCTATACGCAACGTACAATTTCGTGCGAGATGGATTATTTTATTTTGCGAACTTTTCGTGCGATATTTGTTTGGAAATCTGCGCTTTCTTGTAGGGTCGTGGAAAACCATGTACAGTCTTGTACTCAAAGTTCATCTGCCTAAAAAAAATGTAACGTCTTGTACTGAATTTGGGTGTGTTTCAGGTGAGGAAGCTGAGAGGACTGTACTGCAGGGAGCAGCCGAACTGGAGTGTAGTGCTGCTGAAGCGCGTTGCCTCGCGCGTCGAGTGGCTGTCCCTTTGGAGCGCCGTTCGGGAACACCTCGATGTGATACGGGACATGCCAGCGCTGCGCTGCTTGCACGTCCACTTGAGGCAAGTCCAGAACGCCCCAGACTTGCCGCTTCAACTGCAGGAATTGCAGGTGGTGAACATCACAGAGGAACATCTCCAGTCGGTGCAGCGGATGCCCAGGCTGCGTAAACTCGTCTTGAACTGGTACAGACACGGTGCTCTCGACGTGGCGTTCCCCCCTCTGCCCATGGATCACTGCGGCCTGCGATGGCTCAGTGTGTACCTCCAGCCGGCCTCCACCGTGCTGTCCCTGGCCAAGGCCCACGCCGCCACACTGCAGGAGCTGCGGATCCTGTGCGCGTCCGAGGGAGACGATCCGTGGCATTTCAAGGACCTGGCCGAGGGGCTGCGCCAGTGCGGGCTGGTGGCGCTGCGGCGCGTTGTGCTGATTCGGGGACCCGCTCCAGGCTACCCTGACAGGAAGCTTCCCCACAAGACACAGTCGTGCAAACGGCAGAAGAAGTCCATCTGGGACAAACTGTTAGTGACGGACTCGGAGAAGCCAGTCAGGGTAGTGAAGGTCATGTGCGAGGAGTGTGACAAGTGCCCCGCATTTCCGCCTCTGGGAGACTTCACCTGGAAAGACGATTAATCCAGTGCTTCGTCTCAATTGAGAGTCTTTCTCTTCTGTATTTTACTTTGAATTCTGGCATTCCGATCCCTTTATTAAACCCCAGAGCTAATTGTTTCGTGTTTGGCACGAGTTTTTAATTTACTACCGCCTGACGTCCTGGTGCCATGGCTGTAATGCTGATTTGTCCTCGATCCGATCGTGCGCATCGATGTTTCTATGGCACACTTTGGTTTCAGAAACGTTACATCACGTTCAAACGAATGTGACAAAGTGGCACGTTCTTTTGAGCATCGTGTCACATTCGTTTGAATGCGAATGAGCTAATTGATGCCTGATTCACATCCAAACGAATGGGACGCAACGCTCAAAAGGACGTGCCACTTCGTCACATTCGTCTAAGCGTGATGTCT
The DNA here is from genome assembly GCF_012932325.1 of Thrips palmi. Classification (NCBI taxonomy): domain Eukaryota; kingdom Metazoa; phylum Arthropoda; class Insecta; order Thysanoptera; family Thripidae; genus Thrips; species Thrips palmi. The sequence continues at coordinate 10,083,641 of NW_023144630.1, read as the reverse complement.
TGTTTCTAGAACGAGAGCGTATGGAACGATTATCTCGAATGTAAAACTAAACCCCCAAGAAGGAATTTTTTATATTTTCTAAGCTTCATATTATTTTACGTGATTTTATGTCGTTCTGTACAGATGGCGTTGTTTCGGACGTAATTACACTTACTTGTTGATTTGGTGAGACGGAGAGCCAGACTGCTGTGACTTATTTTTGTTTGATTCGTAGCATTGTTCTGCTAAAGCACTTCCTTGTTTGTCATGATTGGTTAACTTTTTAATACCCACAGCCTGACGTTAAGTTTACGTGGCGTTGGTGTTGAAGTGATATTTCTTCGATGTCGATTGTGAACACAAATCTTTGATTCCATATGCACGATGTTGCTCTCGTTTGTTGTCTTACGAAACATTAAAACCTTTTGAAACTACTGCACGGTGCGATTTTTTTGAGCTTCCCTCAAAGATGACCCAGTTGTCGTCCTTTGCAGATCTGACTATGGTGCGGGTCCTTGCTATTTCAAATGCTCTACGAGGTTCAATGAGAGGGGGCAAAAACTCGGGATTTTCGTGTACACATGATTCGGAAAACGCAATGATTACGCATGGTTTTAATTGATTTCATGGCTGATTCTGCCGTCTTTCGCGACGCAGCAGGGTGATGTCGAGCGTGATTGTGTGTGACAGTGTTCGGAAAGACATGATTTCGGACTGATTTTGCCCGGTTTCGTGAGATTCTGCCTGATTTCGGTCGATTTTAGTGATTTTGGTTGATTTCGGATTGCTTGATTTCGCGTGATTCTCAATGATTCGCGTGTGATTTCGGGGGCCGTGTACACATGATTGCGCGAGTTTTTGCCTCGGTTCAATGTGTGCTAAGAACACAGCTGTGGGAGTGTTCTTTGAAGCACGCATCTACAGGAGTGCTTGACTAGCAAACATTTGTAGACGTATCCTAGGACAAGCTCACATCTATAGGCGTGTGCTTTCAATATTGGGTAAGATGAAAATGCTCTACGAGGCGAGGGGTGATTCACTCAGCGTTCTGGTGTACACATGAGTACATGAGTACGAGTGAGTTGCTTAACTCATAAATTTCACAATTTTAGACGTTTTAAGGCTTTATGTAGCGTTTTTAACGGCACTCGACGTTAAATCGGTAAAAAACTAGAGAATTTCGCCCTTTTTGAACTTGTGAGTAAACTGAGTACGGGCAAATTTGTACACATGAGTACTTACACTAGTGATTCACCCCTCGCTACGAGGTTCAATGTGTGCTTAGAACACATCTGTGGGAGTGTACTTTGAAGCTCGCATCTACAGGAGTGTGCTTGACTAGCAAACCTTTGTAGCACAGGCGTGTGCTTTCAATATTGGGTGAGATGAATGCGTACCTCTCCAAGTACACGCATACACCTGTGCTCGAAGGACACATTTGGTTTTTTAAATTGTGGGCCGGAAGACCAGTGGAGGTATCCAAAATGCTCGACGCATTGAGGGCTCCACAGTCGCTAACCATATTGGAACCGAACACCGAACGTGTGACCCCACCAATGAATTGCTCTCCGAACGAGGAATCCACACGTTTGATTAGAATCCTGTTGGGCGATTCTGGTGCTCAAAACGCGTCGAGAGTTTCAGCCGCCTCCACTAGTCTTCTGGCCCGCTGTGGGTCGGCCGGTGCAGGGGAGCCTTGCAGTGCCCGTCTCGCTCGGGGCAAAAATTCAGCAGTCGAGAGTGCGCACTCACATGGAGGGTCTCAAAGATCGCCACCGTTGTCGCCAATCGCTACTCGAAAACTTTTCGTCGCCTCTTTCGTCCGAAAAACGGCCACGTCTGGCAACACTGCTTGCGCCCTGCGCGATGCCGCCGTGAGCCGATCGTGGGCTTCGGTGCTCGCTGGGAGCCTTCGGGCGCAACGGCTTGGAACCGGGCGCATTCGGCTGGCCGGCGTGCAAACCGCCTTCCTGGGCAGGCTTTCCCGGAAGAGGGGTCCCTTGCCGGCCAGATTCAGGCAAAGGAGCGTGCCAAGGCGCTCCCCTGCGGGGAATCCCCCTGGGCGCGTTCGGGCGCCTCGGGGTGTCGCCGGGCGCTGCCGGCTTCGGCGCGCTCGGACCCGAAGGCGCGCGACTCGGGCGCTCTCTACTCGGCGGAGTCCGGCAAGCCTGCGTCACGCGTCGCATGCCGCTGCTGTGCTGCTGCTGTGGGCCGCTCCATAGTCAGAGCAGTTCCTTCGCGAAGTCAACAGGTCTTCAGTGTGCTTTACGTAGCGTCTGCAACAGTGTACGTCCGTTTAACTCTTTGATTTAGCAACGTTGCTGCTAACACAACCATCCCCAGAGGTACCGTGAAACGAGGTAACTTCGGACACTTTTGAGAGGTTTTTTTGAAATTGTGAAAGTTGTGGTGCTGTCATGGACTTGAGGGTTAAAATTTATCATCTACGCACCTTTAGCTTCGATTTGGCGCTTATTTCAAATATTTGCACCTCACCTTTTTTACAGTGGAGGGTCCGAAGCAGTGTCCGAAATTACCCCGTGTTTTGGGGTAATTTCGGACACCCTTGGAAAAAACGACTTTTCGTTCTGATTTCGGTCCCAAAATCGATCACTGTCTCTTTCTAAAGTGCTAATATGATTATGTGAGAAATTCGTAAGGGTTTAGATGTAAAAGTAAGGTAGGGGTGGTCATTCATACATTATTTTAAGTCATGTATTCCACTCATATGTAGTCCAATTTCAGAAATAGTGGGTGGGACTAGTAGAGCCATTTAGAACGCTTCTATTTGTTAGTATTTGATCGATTAGCTTTCACAAGCAACTCGGGCCATACTTTATTACGCGAAAAAGGATCTTAAATCTGCCTCTACAAGATTACATACGATCACATACATGCATGCAAGTAGTCGTGTCGGATGTACGGTTAGGAAGATACAGGGGCTCAGTGGAAAGCGTTGCATAGTAAACCGGCGAGCTATGCAGCCATTCGCGAAGTCCAACTCTCATATCACATGAAAGAAAATTAATCACAAAACAGTCGTTGACACTAAGGTAGAACACGCATATAAATAAAAACTAAGTATTAAGGGGGGACCCTGGTGAAACTTTCAAGTAGGCTTCAAAATAAACCCAGAAAGTTAAAACTTTGCTTAATTATTAGGTTCATTATGGTGAGTTCCCAAAACAAAATTCAATCAAAAATTATGAACGGTCTCTGAGAAAAGTGGCTTTTTAGTGTTTTTTAGAGCGTTGGGGAAAAATCTTCCTGCGTCTTTCATTGGGACGGAAAGTCTTGAAATTTTTTTTTGGGTTATCCTAAAGATGTATTGAAGAGATTTTAGTGACGGAATTTTCAAATTCAAATTTTGTCCTGAGATATGAGTTTTCAAATTTTAACATTGAAAAAAAGTAACTTTTTGGCCCGCCCTTCTATTCAAAAAATAGGGGGAGGGCCTATGCATTTGCCTTTGTGTCTGTGTGTTGTTGTTGTTGTTGTTGTTGTTGTTGTTGTTGGCGTCTGTGTACAAGGAAGGAGTTGAGCTAGAGTAACCAGATTTGGAGGGTACTTCAGGAGTACCGTCCAAACAAATAATCCGGTGGTGCAAATCCCGTCCGGGTCGCACAAGGGCTGCTGCAGGTGCATCATGGTTTACATGACCGGGAGGGGGATTTCCGCCATTATTAGTGCTAGCAGGGCACATAGGGGTATTTTTGGAATCGGGGCGACGAGACAAGATGAATGGACCTGGTCCCGACCCCATCGGCCGCTTTTACAAGTTGGCCAGATCAGGATCTTCATAAAAGGGGGTCGACCGACTAAAAAAATTTATTGCAGATTTCGATTGGTCTCAGCAAAACCTTTTCAACGAGGGGTCAGAAAGGGGGTCCAGGAGCCCGACTTCGTCTATTAGTCACATCAGGATCTTCAAAAAAGGGGGTCGACCGACTAAAAAAAATTATTGCAGATTTCGATTGGTCTCAGCAAGACCTTTTCAACGAGGGGTCGGAAAGGGGGTCCAGGAGCCCGACTTCGTCTATTAGTCACATCAGGATCTTCAAAAAAGGGGGTCGACCGACTGAAAATTTTTACTTAAGTTTTCGATAGGTCTTGGCAAGACCTCTTCAACGAGGGGTCGGAAGGGGGGTCCAGGAGCCCGCCTTCATGAGTTATGGGAAAAAGTGCGACGGACTCGTTTTGCGCTCCTGCTGTGCCTCTATTGCAAGGAGTTGCAGTAGCATGGCAAATATGGGTATTTTCGGAATGAGGGCGAAGAGACAAATGAAATGGGCATATTCTAAGGACAGTTGGAGTAAAAAGTGTAAGGACTATTGCATATTGTGAATAGAAGCGCGGGCCTAAGTCACGATGGTACATCGATAACTTTGCTTTACCCGCTCACGGTGTGTGTGATGCGAGCGGGCCGAAGGCCCGGGCCTTCGACTGGCCAAGTTGGGTCTGATGCGAGGGCCGAAGGCCCGAGAAAAGGCCGCCGGCGGGCCAAGCTGGGCCGGCCCCCTGTCGAACCGAGTTGCCGGCGCAGCGAAGCGGAGCTGGCAACTCGGTTCGACGGAAGGGCGGGCCCTAGCTTGTTTTCCCTTTTTTCAAACTTTTAGGTGTTTGTAAAAAAAAGTAGGGCTGATATCAAGATTCCGTCACTAAAATTTGTCGACAAGTAATCAATGAATAGAGTCCATGCAAGACGACTCATGTAGGTGTCAACCAGGAACGCAGAAAGTCTTTCTACGACAAAATTTTTTGTCGACTGAGCAAAGCTGTGAAGTTGAGCGTAGAAGCCAACAACAACTGATTTCAATGTTATTTCCTGCCAAATGATAAAGAAACTACCCACTTAGCTTAAAGGTGTTCAACCTGTTAAATCTGAAACCTTCTATGCACATTTTTATCTATGAACTTTAAAAATACTATTTTTGGCAATTTTGGCGATTTTTTCACCAGGGTCCCCCCTTAAAGATGAAGCTTTGCCCCATTTTCATGAAATTCGAAGTTTACAAAGAAACCGCTGTAACAATTGAGGATTATCGTTGTTATTGGATTATCTTCAACTTTCAGAAGAGCTCTTCAGCTTCCACCACTCAAACCTTGCGAAATTGGAAGTGTTCAGGACATACCCACTCTCCCTGGTGTGACGTTTGTATGTCCGAAATTGCCCCATAAAGTAGCATTTTTTTAGTTTTGAGCCCATATAAACCATACTATTCGACCCAGGTGATTGAAAATTTGACACAGTATGCTCTTAACATGATTGAATCGACAAACAATCCCCTCATGAACCGGCCATGAACAGTTTCGGCTTGCCAGTTAAAGTTTTTACGCATAAAGCTAATTTAGGTAAAAACGGTTTAATACAAAAACCACTATTTCTACTGGAGTTTGCCCCTGATTTGGCCTCCGGGTGATTGATCAGATGGTTTTAAGTGTGGCCGATGCGATGCGCGCAACGGGACAAGCCTCCAAGTTGGCCGTTAGATGGGAGCATCATCGCAATGCTCCCGGGCAGAGTTGTCCGAAATTACACCGAGTGTCCGAAATTACCCCGTTTCACGGTACAGTAGGTCGTTTCCGTGGAATGAAAAAGCTTGACACCGCCGAACAAGCGCAGGAATCGAACTGTTCTTAAAAGCAAGTTCGTGAGTATGCAAGAGGGGCAGGTATGGGCCATCGTAACTGCCTATATACTGTAAATGTCTTGCAATGACACTTGAACTAGTTAAAATGAATTTGACGGATGCGTAGTTCAGAACACCTTCGTATCACGAAAGAATATAAGCGTTCGCAATCACGTTCGCAGCCAACGAAGCATTTCCTACGAAGAAAGTGACAGCGTTGTCAGAATGCATAGTGTTACGACGGATTTTACTTCATTATACGAAGCATTTCTTCGTAGCTTTTACAATGCCTTCATTTTCTTCGTGTTACGAGGCGGTTCTTCGTATGGTTTTCACTGTGATATGTTAACACGATTTGGCTCGTACTCGTGGAACTTACTTCGGAAGATATGTTGAATGCAACGCTGCGTAAAACTCTTTCGTGTGGAAGCGTGTTGGGGCGGTCTCGCGTAGCCGCTGCGGCACAACGAGGCGTCACTAACATTCGGATAACGTGATTCACGAGCGTGGAGACCATACAGCACAGGGCTCCGCTCACTCCGTCGCCTGCACCCCGCACTTCCGGTGGAGGAGTCCGGAAACGACATTGGGGGTGGAGGATGCGGCGACGGTATCCCGTTCGGGGCACAAAACCTTAGGCCATTCATATCGGCATTAAGTTTTAATGCTCCTCGGTTAGACAGCAATTTTACGCCCATAATCCATGCTGCTCTGACGCCTTTGTGAGCACACTGAATTTTCATGTTAAATTTTGTACGTACACAGTAAAAACTCTACGAAGAAATGCTTCGTATTACGAAGGTATTACGAAGTAAGAGTGTAGTGCTGTAAAAAATCTAACCTTTGAAATGTTTTACATTTTGTTTTACATTTCTCCACAAGTTAATGCAAATTCCGCGTGTGCAGTGTGCTAGTCGTGCAAATTACACGTACAAAATTCTACACTGAGAATGAAAGAGTCACCACCATCGCCCTTTTATTGGGTAACGCACGCATCGTCGCCCAAATTTGGGTGACGAGCCAGCGGTGACCAAATTTTGGGCAGTCATAAAATCGTCGCCCAAATTTGGGTAACGCCGTCGACGACGCCGTGAGGTCCCCGATGACGTTCTTCCGGGGCCACCACGATGACCCAATGTGGCGTTTAGGCTTCCGGTCATCGTGGTGGCCCCGGAAGGACGTCATCGGGGACCTTACGACGTCGTCGACGGCGTTACCCAAATTTGGGCGACCAAACGCCTGTTACCCAATTTTGGGTGATGAATTTTTCGTCACCCAAGCTTGGGCAACGAAGTTGCATCGCTCATTTAAAGGGTGATGGTGGTGACCCATTCATTCTCAGTGTACATCAAAATTTAGTGTCCAGGAAGGGCGTACTTGATCTATGCCCTTTCCATGGGCGTTACTAGACTCTTTCAGTCCGTACTGAATTCGTCCGCTAGTCCAAAAAAAGGATCAAAAGAACAAAAGTTCAGTAGTTGGACTTATGGCTAACTGTGCGTGGAAGTGCCATAGTGCCCGTAGAACCCTATTTAATACGTTGCCTCTTGCAGCAGAATGCCCCCCAAGAAGAGAGCGCAGACGAGCCCTGCCGGAGACGCCAGCAAGAGGTCTAAGCAGGGAAGCAGTCCGTCTCAGCGGCAAGAAGGATCCTCATTGGACAGGTATGTATGGTTGCAAACGCTTTGGTACCTTATGTGTGCTCCTTACCTTCGCTAGTTTTCTCTTCTTGTCCTGTGGAGGTATTTCGAAGTTTTTTTTTGGACCGGAAGTAAGAAAAACTGCAGCGCTGTTTGTTACACTTTGCAGCCTGACGATGGAGTCTGAAGTGGTGACGGTCAAGGAGGAGCTCTCGGGTCCCGAAACCAACAACCTGAGTAGCAGCACTTCAAATCCCAAGTGAGTACCATGAGTGCACTCCAAATCGAAAGGCGGTAATATTTCCACCCTTTACTGGCGGTAATTGGCTATTGGCGGGCTCCAGGTTTTACCGCCAATGCGAAGGCGGTACAGAAATTACCGCCCTTACAGCACCGTTTGTACCGCCTTTGGAGAGCTTTACCGCCGATTTAGTGGCGCACTGAGAGAACGTAAAAGGCGGTAATATTTTGTACCTCCTTTTTCGCACCATCTAAATGGCATGCAATTGGCGGTAATACTTTGTACCGCCTTTTTCGTTCAGTTTGTAGGGTGCGTAATTGGCGGGCTCCAGATTTTACCGCCAATAGAAAGGCGGTACAGGTTTTACCGCCTTTTCCACACCATGTGTACCGCCAATAGATTTGTAGTGTGCCGTTGTGAAAATGCCGTAAACTTCGAAGAAGCTTCAGAACAATGACGTTGCAATTCACAGAGATTTCTTCGCTCACTACAAATAGCAGAGTCATTGCCTTTCAAACCGATCACTGCGGGTTTTCAAGGGGGGACTCTGGTGGGAATATGGCCATAATTGCCCAAAACAGTATTTTTAAAGTTCATTGATGAAAAATGTGCATAGAAGGTATCAGATCCAACAGGTTGAACACCTTTAAGCTAAGTGGGTAGTTTCTGTATCATTTGGAAAGAAATGTCATTAAGATCAGTTGCCGTTGCCTTATACGCTCAACTTTACAGCTTTGCTCAGTCGACAAAATATTTTGTCGTAGAGAGACTTCCTGCGTTCCTCCTGGTTGACACATACATGAGTCGTCTTGCATGGACTCTATTCTTTGATGACTTGCCGACAAATCTTGATATCAGCCCTGCATTATTTTTCAAGTACAAAAATGTTTGAAAAATAGGCAAAAAAAACTCACTGTTTTGAAATGTTAATATTTGAAAATTTGTAAGTTTGTAAGTAACGGAAGTTGAATTTGAAAATTCTGTCACGAAAATCTCTTCCATACATCTTTAGGATAACCCAAAAACATTTTCAAGACTCTCGGTCCCAATGAAAGACGCAGGAAGATTTTTCCCCAACGCCCTTAAAAACACAAAAGTGGCACTTCTCTTAGAGGCTGTTCAACATTTTGGATTAAATTTTGTATTGGGAACTCATCATTATGGTCCTTACAACCAAGCAAAGTTTCAACTCACTGGGAATATTTTGTAACCTACTTGAAAGTTCCACCACAGTCCCCCCCTTAAAGGATAGAGTGAAGTCGTCGTCGACTCAAAAACCAGAAGCATCACAAAATCGAATCTACAGAAGGTGGTGATTCTGATTTCAGGGATGAAATGCTCTGGATTTGTATCTTTTTGTAGTCATAGGGTATTAAGCACTTGCTAAATTTATTTTGAAAAAGTGCCGCTTCGAAAAACTCTTAAATTAAGGCACTCGAATGGGTGAGTGAAGTGAAGATACCCTTTCACTGACTTCCAAACAAGTTACATTTCATGTGAAAATCCTGTTAAGCAAGAGCAAGTGGGAAGCGTTGAAATTTTTTTGCCATAGAGATGAATTTAGATGTGTCATTGCAACATTTTCGTCTTCATTGACATGTGTACTTACACTAATAAAAATAGAAAGGTCAGACTTTTGACCCCTTAAACGGTCTTACTGAAATGTACGATGGAAAAAGGGTCATACTGCAATTTAAGACCGAAAAAAGGTCATACTTCGATGTATGACCGAAAAACGGTCATGGGTAAAGACTGGTATATCCCCAGTCTAAACAATAGCCAGTCTCGCTGATGTCTGACCTTTTTGTGGTCATACATTTAAGTATGACCGTTTTTCGGTCATACTTTTTGTACCACCGAAAATTGGTCAGATGCATCACCCTCCGAGTTTCAGTGAACCGTTAACCGGGGCTTCTAAGTCCACGGGGGTCTTTGGCCAGCGAGTTGCTAAAAATGATACCGATGGAGTAAGAACCACTATAAACGAATTTCTAGCCCATGGGCCAAAGTTACCCCAGGGGGTCAAAATAGCCCCGGTTTACGGTAGACCTTTTGCCCCATCAAATTTTGGCATTAAATCAGTATTTTTGGTGCTCCCGCCTCCAATTTCTAAATGCCGTTTGCGCAGAAGCTGTTCACGAATTAATGCATGTGTTTTAAAATGCACGGTTTTGTGCTCTAATAAGCTTGAAAGTGCACGTAGTGATTTGATGTGTTCGCAAGCTCTGTTCGCAGTGAGTAAAGTTTTAGGTCAGCCAGTAACCCGTCAGAGTTTTTGATGGTCATGTCATGTGGATTGTATGTCGCGCAGGTTCTGGTGCCGGGACTGCAGCGAGGATGCCGGGGAGGACTGCGTGGACTCGGGCCACTCCGTGTGCTCCCTCCGTCAACTGCGTTTGGGCCAAGCGGCCCCGAAGGTGCAGCGGCTGCAGAAAGCAGCGAAGTCGGCGCGCGAGGTGGTGAAGGCCCTGCTGGACGCCAAGGGCGTGCTGGAGGCCCAGCTGGAGCAGTGGCGCGGCAGGCTGCGGCTTTTCGAGGAGGCTGAGAGGGAGCTGTGGGCGGCGGCGGACGAGGGCCGGGACCTGGAGGAGCCTACACTGGAGGAGGGCCTGGAACAGCTGCTGCAAGACGCCACCACCCTCCTCCAGGCCAAGTGCCAGCTGCAGGTGCAGGTGGACTCGCCCTGCTCCACCTGGAAGGGCCAACTGCAGGTGGCGGCTCCAGGCTCCAGAGGCAGTTTGCTTTGCCCACTGATGCTGCAGATGCACCACGACTGGAACCTTATCAAGGTAGGTTCGCGCTTCTAGAACCTTTCTCACAGTTTCAAGTGAAGCATTCGGCAGCTTCGAGTGCCACAAATTTTTTATGGGCGTTTCACATGATAGAAGGCAACTTTTTAAATTGCAACTTTATTTGGCCTGAAATTTTGTTTGTCGAGTGCAGCTTGAAATGTTGGGAAGTTAGAAGAATGACTTTGTAACTTTTTATCAGTACTTGAGTCAGAAATCTTAAGATATGATTTCATTGTCTTGCCCTCAAAATGTATTTGCACTTCTTCCAGGTCTTCCGTGCCGTGGAGTGTATGCATGTGGGGAAGCTCAGCAAGCAAAAGGAGCACACCCAAGGGCTGGACGAAGCCCTGCAGAACCCAGGCCTAGACAAGGTGAGAGTGTTTCCGTTTCTTGTGGCCAGGATTATCCTTGCAGCTATGCACGGCTACCCTAAGTCTTCTCAAACAACTGAAGCCCTGCACTCACAGCACGCTTCTGACTTTTTTCATTAATTACGTAATCGTGTAAGCAACAAAAATAATAAGTATTTTCTAAGTAAATATGACCGTGACCAATTTCCTTTGTAAAATTATGTACAAAACTAAATTGTCAGTCCATTAATTAATATTTCCTAAGTAGTTATTTAAAAAAGGAGAAGACCTTATTATGGTTGCACAAATTACTTGCATAAGTACTGACAATATGAGCAAAAGGTCAGTAACGTGATGAGAGTGTGCGCGAGGGGGTAAACACTCCGGTGAACCTTGTACAGACTACTCCCTATTACGGGGTATTACACCTGTATTACGCATGTATTACGCCTCAATTTCATTGAAAATTGACATTTTTTGATACTTTTGGTCCCAAAATGTATTACTATTACGCGTATTACGGCGTAATACCCGACTTTTATGTACAGGGTATTACGCGAGTGTTTACCCCCTCGAGTGTGCGCTATACGCAACGTACAATTTCGTGCGAGATGGATTATTTTAATTTGCGAATTTTTCGTGCGATATTTGTTTGGAAATCTGCGCTTGCTTTTAGCGTCGTGGCAAACCATGTTCAGTTTTGTACCAAAAGTTCATCTGCCCTAAAAAATGTAACGTCTCGTACCACAGTTGGACAGAAGCATTTAGCTTTTCAACAGGGTGTGGCAGGCGGTGACGCGTTGTGCGCTTGCGTGTTTCAGGTTAGGAAGCTGAACGGACTAGACTGCGAGGAGCAGCCCAACTGGAGTATAGTGCTGCTGCAGCGTGTTGCCCCGCACGTCGAGTGGCTCTTCCTTGAGCACGCCGTCCGGGAACACCTTGATGTGATCAGGGACATGCCAGCGCTGCGCTGCTTACACGTGCATCTGACGAAGTCTGTCGAGAATGCTCCAGAGCTACCGCTTAGACTGCAGGAACTGAAGGTGGTGAACGTTTCAGCGGAACACCTCCAGTCGGTGCAGCGGATGCCCAGGCTGCGGAAACTCGTCTTGGACTGGTACACCTACGGTCCGCTCGACGTGGCGTTCCCCCCTCTGCCCGCGGGTCACTGCGGCCTGCAGTGGCTCCAAATCTGCCTCCGTCCGGCCTCCACCGTCCTGTCCCTGGCCAAGGCCCACGCCGCCACACTGCAGGAACTGTGGATCTTGTGCGCCTCGGAGGGAAAAGACCTGTGGCACTTCAAGGACCTGGCCGAGGGGCTGCGCCAGTGCGGGCTGGTGGCGCTGCGGCGCGTTGTGCTGTTGCGTGGACCCGCTCCCGACTACCCTGCCGAGAACCTTCCCCACGCGGCAGAGTCGTGCAAACTGCAGAAGAAGTCCATCTGGAACAAACTCTTGGCGACGAAATCAGAGAAGCCAGTCAGGGTCATGTGCGAGGAGTGTGACGAGTGCCCCGCATTTCCGCCTCTGGGAGACTTTACCTGGAAAGACGATTAATACAGTGCTTTTCAATTGAGAGGCTTTCTGTTCTGTATTTTACTTTGTATCCTGGCATTCCGATCCCTTTATTAAACCCCAGAGCTAATTGTTTCGTGTTTGGCACGCTTGTTTAGTTTTTAATTTACTACCGCCTGACGTCCTGGTGCCATGGCTTAATGCTGATTTGTCCTCGATCCGATCGTGCACATCGATGTTTCTATGGTACACTTTGGTTTCAGAAACGTGACATCACGTTCAAACGAATGTAACAAAGTGTCCCGTTCCTTTGAGCATCGTGTCACATTCGTTTGAATGCGAATGAGCTAATTGATGCCTGATTCACATCCAAACGAATGGGACGCAACGCTCAAAAGGACGTGCCACTTCGTCACATTCGTCTAAGCGTGATGTCTTGTTTCTAGAACGAGAGCGTATGGAACGATTATCTCGTATGTAAAACTAAACCCCCAAGAAGGATTTTTTTATCTTTTATTAGCTTCATATTATTTTACGTGATTTTATGTCGTTCTGTACAGATGGCGTTGTTTCGAACGTAATTAGACTGACTTATTGATTTGGTGAGATGGAGAGCCAGACTGCTGTGTCAGTTTTGTTTGATTCGTAGCATTGTTAGATCTCCTAAAGCACTTCCTTGTTTGTCATGATTGGTTAGCTTTTTGATACCTACAGCCTGACGTTAAGACGTTGGTGTTGAAGTGATATTTCTTCGATGTCCATTGTGAACACAAATCTTTGATTCCATATTCACGATGTGGCTCTCGTTTGTTGTCTCACGAAAAATTAAAACCTTTTGAAACTACTGCACGGTGCGATTTTTTTGACCTCCCCTCAAAGTTGACCCAGTTGTTGTCCTTTGCAGATCTGACTGTGATGCGGCTCCTTGCTATTTCAAATGCTCTACGAGATCCAATGTGTGTTTAGAACACAGCTGTGGGAGTGTACTTGACTAGCAAACATTTGTAGACGTGTCCTTGGACAAGGTCACATCTATAGGCGCGTTCTTTCAATATTGGGTGAGATGAATGCTTACCTCTCTAAGTACACGCATACACCTGTGCTCGAAGGACACACTTGGTTTTTTAGTTTGTGGGCCGGAAGACCGGTGGAGGTGGCCAAAATTCTCAACGCGTTGTGGGCTCCACAGTCGCTGACCATATTGTAAGCGAACGTGTGACCCCACCAATGTTGCTCTCCGAACGAGTAATCCACTGGTGGGGTTACACGTTTGATTAGAATCCTGTTGAGCGATGCAAGAGCTCAAAACGCGTCTAGAGTTTCAGCCGCCTCGACTAGTCTTCTGGCCCACTGTGGGCCGGCCGTCGCCGGGAGCCTTGCAGTGCTGGTCTCGCTTGGGGCGAAAATCTACCGGTTTACTCCAGCAGTGGAGCGTGCGCACTCACAGAGAGGGTCTCCAAAATCGCCACTCGGGGCCAGATCGCCACCGTTGTCGCCAGTCGCTACTCGAAACATTTTCGTCGCCTCTTCCGTCCGAAAAATGGCCACGTGTGGCAACACTGCTTGCGCCCTGCGCGATGCCGCCGTGAGCCGATCGTGGGCTTCGGTGCTCGCTGGGAGCCTTCGGGCGCAACGGCTTGGAACGGCTTGGCCGCCGTGCAAATCGCCTTCCTGGGCAGGCTTTCCCGGAAGGGGGGTCCCTCGCCGGCCAAATTCAGGCAAAGGAGCGCGCCAAGGCGCTCCCCAGCGGGGAATCCTACTGGGCGCGTTCAGGCGCCTCGGGGTGTCGCCGGGCGCTCGGCTTCGGCGCGCTCGGAGCCGAAGGCTAATTTACAAAAGCTCCGGATCGCAGCACCCTATGAGAAATCCGCGGTAAGCAGCGCCCGCCGCTAGCCCGCCTGTCAGCACTGTCTGCACTAGTCTGCACCATTGTATAAATGTTCTTAGCTTCTTGAGGGAAGGGTCTTAGAAAGCGAAAATAGGATTGCCAAGAAATGTGTAAAAAATAAATTGACAAGGAAAATGCTTATTCTTGGTTCAAGACTAGCAGCGTGCTGAGGCACTCAGAGTCAACATTATAGCTGATGCTTGCCATTTTCCAAATGGATCCCACTGTCATAATTTGTTCAGAATATAAAATCTATCTTCGAGGAGACTGAAATTTGACTTTTGAAGGCACATGTCAGGCTCCAAACCCAGTCGAAGAGTCATTTGGAGCAACTGAAAACTAACCAAAACTAAGTGCAACTAACGAAATACTATCGTTTAGACGTAGTCCGGTTTCGTTGGGCTGGTCTTGTCGGGACAGGTTCATGGGGGTATTTGGAGCCTATTTTGGCTGTATCTTAAAAAATCTTCTTGCGCATACTATTTTGCCGTAAAAGGTTGACCTTGACATTTTCCACTTCGATTCATTATCAAAAGATTCCGGCATGCACAGCTCAAAATTTCCATTATATTATTAATTGTAAGCTTGTTAAGCTGAAAAGTCCCTAAAATTTGTCTATTATGTACATTTTTGGTCAATTATAATGAAATGCTTGGTTGGAAAGCTTGCAAATAAAAATGTAATTTATAGTTTGAGTTGTGTATGCCGGCACCTTTAAAAAGTGAATCGAAGAAGTGAAAAATGTCAAAGCCAACCTTTTACGACTAAATAGTATGCGCAAGAAGATTTTTTTAAAGTCAAAGCCTAAATAGGAGAAAAAGGCTTTGCGACTGGGTTCAGGTCATAGAATGTGCCTCCCCAATGAAACATTTTAATAATAACTTGATAAGACATCAAATTTATAACAAATTTTCACAGTGGGGACTATTTAGGAGAAAATAGCATATTCACCAGAATCTCCCCTTAAAGGACCGCTAAAACTTAATTTTGCGAGGGACATGTTCCAATTATATTTAAACTTGATAAAAAAGTACGAATAGTGTTAAAAGATTATGGAGAATAGCTCTAATATTCGTGTGGCCGAAAATAAAAGGTTGTGTGAATTATGATTTTGTTGCGTCTTTTCGGCTAAAATATGTGCCGGATAATGGGATTTTACAGTAATATGTCCATTGAATATAAGCGTGAAGAAAGTTCCCTTTGCAAGTCATTGACCCCACCGGTGAAGCGCTGAGGAGCGCGCTGCTGGGCGCTGCGTAATTTCTCTTAGGGTGCTGCGATCCGGAGCTTTTGTAAATTAGCCGAAGGCGTCGCATGCCGCTGCTGTGCTGTAGGCCGCTCCATAGTCAGAGCAGTTCCTTCGCGAAGTCAACAGGTCTTCAGTGTACTTGACGTGGCGTCTGCAACAGTGTACGTCCGTTCAACTCGTGCATTTTGCAACATTGCTGCCACCACAACCATCCCCAGGTACAGTACGTCGTTCCCGTGGAATGAAAAAGCTTGAAACCGCCGAACAAGCGCAGGCATCAAACTGTTCTTAAAAGCAAGTTCGCGAGTATGCAAGAGGGGCGGGTATGGGCCATCGTAACTGTATATATACTGTAATGTCTTTCAATAACACTTGAGCCATGTTAAAGTGAATTTGACGCATGCGTAGTTCAGAACACCTTCGTATCACGAAAGAATGTATGCGTTCGTAATCACTCTTCACTGTAAAAAATTCCGTACTTTTGTACGGAAATGGTACTGAAAAATATAGTACGGAGGTACGGAGAAAAGTACGGAACGTTCCGTACTTGCTCCATATGAACCCATGTAAATGGGTACGGAAAAGGGTACGGAACGTTCCGTAGTTGGCAAGTACGGACGGTCCAGGCAAATTATTGACCAGACATGTTCCGTACTTTTTCCGTACTTTTTTCTCACAGTGTTAAATGACAGCGTTGACGAAATGCTTAGTGTTACGAAAGATTTTGCTTCATTACACAAAGCATTTCTTCGTAGCTTTTACAATGCCTTAATTTTCTTCGTATCACAAAGCGGTTCTTCGTAGGGTTTTTTCTGCGATACGTTTGCACGATTTGGCTCGTACTCGTGGAACTTACTTCGAAAGATATTTTGAATACAACGCTGCGTAACACTCTATTGTGTGGAAGCGTGTGTTGGGGCGGTCTCGGGTAGCCGTTGCGGCACAACGCGTAGTAACCAACGTTCGGAGAACGTGATTCACGAGCGTCGAGACCATTCAGCACAGGGCTCCGCTCATCCCGTCGCCTGCACTAGACTGTCCCACGAAAAATTACATGTTCTGTTTGCTCACGGGGCACTTGAAAAATAAGTTCTAAATGTAAAAAAAGGAATAAATTCTTTTGGCCGAAGCAATCGGACAGAATTTAGAGGTCGCGCATCGCTCCCAAAGGAAAAATTACCGTTTTTGGGAATTTCGCTCTTTCTCTCACAGCCCCGGCGTTTCCGGCCGTCCCACGCGACTCGGTCGGACTCCTAGTACCCTCGCGTAACATTCAAGCACCAACCCGACCCTTGCCGACCCCTTAAACTCTTTTATAATAGACAAAAACAACAATTTTTTTCAGAAAATTTTGTTGAAAAGTGCTGAAAAAGGTGTAAGGAGTGAAGATTAGGCAAATCTGTGTGGCTCAATCGATTTGGGAAAACATCGAAAACCCATGTGTCAAGAATTGGAAGTGCCTACGGTCTTAAATGGCCGCACCCGAAGCAGTGCAAATCCGCAATTTTTGGGAAACGGCCTATTTTACATAGGGGGGTTCCAGACCAAAAAAACCACTTGGCCGGCGACCATCCGGACCAAGCTCAAAAGTTTTCCAGGGTTCCTTTCATCCATACGGACTGCCTAAACACCATGGGACGAGATCCGACTCGAATCCGGATTGTATAGGGGTCTTCAACCCCCCCCCCCCCGGCGGTTTTTTAGGGGTTTGGGACTTTTTGGGCTAGTGGAACCCGGGTGTTTAAAAAATGTACCTTTAGGTTATTCTTGTAGAAATAGTGCGCTCTTTTGATTGGCGTGTCGCACGAGGCTGTACGACGTCGGGTTTTGACGCTACGGGCTCTCAAAGTCGCTCAATTTCACCATTTTCACTGGAGATTTAATCACATGGCCGCTCAAAGTAGATCATCGTCGATTTCGCTCCTCTGAGGCCTCAATGGTGCCTACCCATGGGTCAACACCCCTACAAAATGTCAGCCCTCTCAGGCAATTTTGAATGTGTTGATCACGATGAGATAAAAGAAAAAAAAGTTTTTTTTTGGACCCAAATCCTCCTCAGCCCAGTGGTAAATGGCCCCAAACTTCCAGTGATCACAGTTTTTCTAATAGTTGCCTGAGATGGCTGACATTTTGTAGGGGGGTTTTACCCATGGGTAGGCACCATTGAGGCCTCAGAGGAGCGAAATCGACGATGATCTACTTTGAGCGGCCTGTGATCACATCTCCAGTGAAAAAGGTGAAATTGAGCGACTTTTAGAGCCCGTAGCGTCAAAACCCGACGTCGTACAGCCTCGGCGACAGCCAACGAAAGAGCGCACTATTTCCTACAAGAATAACCCCAAGGGTACATTTTTTTAAAAGCCGGTTCCACCACCCAAAAAGTCCTGAACCCTAAAAAAAACCCCCGGGGG
>NW_023144630.1:10049135-10065447 GCF_012932325.1 Thrips palmi | reverse complement strand
AATATTCTTTTAGGACCAGGCTTTTTTTTCTGTATGGACCAAACATAGCATGGACTGTTAAGAGTACGGAAGTTTTCTGTCCGAGGGTGGTTTCTTGGTAGATGCATTTGACAATTTACACGGATTTTATTCATGTTAAATGTACCAACATTTTCCGTACATTGCTGGATGAATACGATTTTGGCCTGGATTTGGACTAGGGTAATCTTTCCGTTATCCGTACTGAGAATCTTCCATTGAATTTCAGTACGGATACCCCATACCTTTTCCGTACTGGGTACAGAATTGGTACGATTGATCCGGGTAAAAAATTGACCATAACTTTTCCGTAGGAAATTCCGTACTTTTTTCCTGCAGTGTTAGTTGTCCAACGCGCCTCCCGGTTGCCCTGCCAGCTAACGGGAGTCGACTGTACAAGGCCCGGAAAATATTGAAGACTGCTTTGACAAGGATAGAGGTGAAAGGAAAAAAACCTTAGGTCTCTACGACCACCCCTTGACCCCAAACATTTCTAGGTGAGTGAGTGAGTCAGTGAGTCAGTCAGTCGGATTGGGGCTATATAGGTTCTTGATTGATGAGTGAGGGAGTCAGTCAGTCGGATTTTGGGGCTTTATAGGTTCTTGATGACAATTGATGATTGATTTTGAGGATGTTGCCGGTGACGGGGACCCGATTGCGGCACAGTTTCGGAAACGTCTCGACCAGACCTACCGATGGGGCGAATAAAAATTTTTAGTCGGTCGGTCCCCTTTTTTGAAGATTGAGTGGATTTTGTTAAATTTTAGGCCTATTTAATCTTTTTTTTGAGGATGTTGCCAGTGACGAAGACCCGATTGCGGCACAGTTTCGGAAATGTCTCGACCAGACCTACCGATGGGGCGAATAAAAATTTTTAGTCGGTCGGCCCCCTTTTTGAAGATTGAGTGGATTTTGTTGAATTTAGGCCTATTTAATCGTTTTTGAGGATGTTGCCGGTGACGGGGACCCGATTGCGGCACAGTTTCGGAAATGTCTCAACCAGACCTACCGATGGGGCGAATAAAAATTTTTAGTCGGTCGGCCCCCTTTTTTGAAGATTGAGTGGATTTTGTTAAATTTTAGGCCATTTAATCTTTTTTTGAGAATGTTGCCAGTGACGGAGACCCGATTGCGGCACAGTTTCGGAAATGTCTCGACCAGACCTACCGATGGGGCGATTAAAAAATTTTAGTCGGTCGGCCCCCTTTTTTTGAAGATTGAGTGGTTTTTGTTGAATTTAGGCCTATTTAATCGTTTTGAGGATGTTGCCGGTGACGGGGCCCCGATTGCGGCACATTTTCTGAAATGTCTCGACTAGACCTGCCGATGGGGCGAATAAAAATTTTTAGTCGGACGTTTCCCCTTTTTGGGCCCCGTCCCTTTAAATTTTTTTGAAAAAAAAAATGACAAAGGGGACGGGCATATAGTATGACTCGCGCTGCTCGCTGGGGGCTCCGCCCCCAGCCCCCCGCATGTGTGGGGCGCGTGCCGAAGTATTTTCACTAAGTCCGTGGTGACCAAAGGCAAATTTCTAAGGAAGAAAATGTACTGCTTCTTTGAAAGGTCTATTTAACAGCTTTTGACCATATAATTAAGCTACTTTTACTGCCCACGATAGCACTGCCCAAGATAGCTTGTTGCATTGGCTACTGTGGCAGTCAATGGGTGCATACAAGGCCGGAAAATATTGAAGACTGCTTTGACAAGGATAGAGGTGAATGGAAAGAACCGCAAGTCTCTACGACCACTCCCTGACCCCCATAACATTTTTATGTTTAAATGAGTGAGTGAGTCAGTCAGTAAGTCGGATTGGGGCTATATAGATTCTTTTATGATGATGATTTTCCCAATTGCCCGGGGGCGGGGGCCCGACTGCGGCACAGTTTCGGAAATTCTCGACCAGACCTACCGATGGGGGGAATAAAAATTTTTTGTCATTCGGTCCCCTTTCTAAATGATTGAGTAGGGTTTTCTCGGAAACGGTGAGAAATTTTCAACTTTTTTTATTTTTTTCTTTTTTCCCATGAAATTTGAAATCGAATGGAGAAAACCGCAAGTCTCTACGACTACTCCTTGACCCAAACATTTTATGGGTGAGTGAGTCAGGGATGATCAGTCGGATTGCGGCTATATAGGTTGTTGATGAGTGCGGGAGTCAGTCAGTCGGATTTTGAGGCTTTATAGGTTCTTGATGACAATTGATCATTGATTTTGAGTACGTTGCCGGTGACCCGATTGCGGCACAGTTTCGGAAATGTCTCGACCAGACCTACCGATGGGGCGAATAAAATTTTTTTGTCGGTCGGTCCCCCTTTTTTGAAGATTGAGTGGATTTTTTTGAGTTTAGGCCCATTTAATCGTTTTGAGGATGTTGCCGGTGACGGGGACCTGATTGCGGCACAGTTTCGAAAATGTCTCGACCAGACCTACCGATGGGGGGCATAAAAATCTTTAGTCGGTTTTGGTCCCCCTTTTTTTAAAATTGAGTGGATTTTGTTGAATTTAGGCCCATTTTTTTTATATTATTATATCGTTTTTTGGTGTTTCCGGTTTACGGGGACCCGATTGCGGCAGTTTCTGAAATGTCTCGACTAGACCTACCGATGGGGCGAATAAAAATTTTTAGTCGGACGGTTCCCCTTTTTTTAAGATTGAGTGGATTTTTTTAAATTTAGGCCTATTTTATCGTTTTTGAGGATTTTTGCCGGTGACGAGGACCCGATTGCGGCACAGATTCGGAAATGTCTCGACCAGACCTACCGATGGGGGGAAAAAAAAATTTTTTGTCGGTCGGTCCCCTTTTTGAAGATTTAGTAGGTTTTCTCGAAAACGGTGTGAAATTTTTTCCCCTTTTTTTTAGATAAAGTAGGTTTTTTCGGAAACGGTGAGGAATTTTCGACTTTTGGGATTTTTTTCCCCAAATTTTTCCCCTAAAATTTGGAATCGAATGGAAAAAACCCCAAGTCTCTACGACCACTCCTTCACCCCCAACATTTCTATGAGTGAGTGAGTCAGTGAGTCAGTCGGATTTGGGGGTTTTTAGGTTCTTGATAATCTTCATGCACTGTTGCTGGGTCTCGCCAGAGACATGTTGCAACATAGCCCCAATCCTCTTAACAAAGAAAAAGAAAAACTCAAACAACTCAAGCAACCTAAAAAGGGAAAAGAATCTTTCTGAAAAAAATCACAGTAAAAAATCATTTTTAAACAAAAATTTAAAGTTAGTTTTTAATTTTCTTTAGCACCGGAGCCGGCTAGCGCTGACGCAGCAACCCTGCAGAGGAAGGAAGAGGTTGGATGGAGGGAGCCGGGGGCTAGGGCATTGGGGGGGCAGGATTGGGGCTATAAAATTCTTGATGATGGTGGCCCAATTGCCGGGGGGCGGGGTCCCGATTACGGCACAGTTTCGGAAATTCTCGACCAGACCTACCGATGGGGCGAATAAAAATTTTTAGTCGGTCGGTCCCCTTTTTTGAAGATTGAGTAGGTTTGCTCGGAAAAGGTGTGAAATTTGTTCCCTTTTTTGTAGATAAAGTAGGTTTTTTCGGAAACGGTGAGGAATTTTCAACTTTTTGGGGTTTTTCCCAATTTTTCCCCTAAAATTTGGAATCGAATGGAAAAAACCGCAAGTCTCTACGACCACTCCTTCACCCCAAACATTTCTATGAGTGAGTGAGTCAGTGAGTCAGTCGGATTGGGGCTTTATAGGTTCTTTATAATCTTCATGCACTGTTGCTGGGTCTCGCCAGAGACATGTTGCAACAAACCCCAATCCTCTTTAAAAAAGAAAATGAAAAACCAAGCAACTCAAGCAACCTAAAGAGGTAAAATGAGATCTTTCTGAAAAAAATCACAGTACAACATTTTTAAAAAAAAATTAATGTTAGTTTTTAATTTTCTTTAGCACCGGAGCCGGCTAGCAGGTGATGCAGCAACCCTGCAGAGGAAGGAAGAGGTTGGATGGAGGGGCCCGGGGCTAGGGCATTGGGGCGCAGGATTGGGGCTATAAACATTCTTGATGATGGTGGCCCAATTGCCGGTGGGGGGGTCCCGATTTCGGCACAGTTTCGGAAATTCTCGACCAGACCTACCGATTTGGGGGGAATAAAAATTTTTTGTCATTCGGTCCCCTTTTTTGAACATTGAGTAGGTTTGCTCGGGAACAGTGAGAAATTTTCAACTTTTGAGATTTTCTCAATTTTTCCCCAAAAAATTTTGGGAAAGAATGGAAAAACCCGCAGGTCTCTACGACCACTCCCTTTACCCCCAAAAATTTCTTATGAGTGAGTGAGTCAGTCAGTGAGTCAGTCGGATTGGGGCTATATAGGTTCTTGATGCATGCTGTGCGTCTCTCTGTCGTTCGTCCGTCCGTCCGTCCGTCCGTTCGTCCGAGGGCTTCCCGTGGTCCGATCTTGACCCAAAATTTTGGGATGCAGCCTCCTTGGGTGATCCTAAGAACCGCCCCGGGGGCAGCAAATCCGATCCGAGCCCCCGGGGGGGCTGCTGCAGGTGCATCATGGTCTACATGGGGTCGAGGAGGATCTCGGCAACGGATGCAGCTAGGAGGGCATGTAGGGGGTTTTTGGAATCGGGGCGACGAGAAAAAAACCCAAAGGTGCCAGTTTCGAGCGAATCGGAGAAGTTCGGACCCGGGTTCAAATCCCCGCGGGGTATTTTTTTAACATTCTTTTTATTCGAGTTTTTTCATTGTTTTGATGTTTTTGAGGGTGCTGATGACGAAAAAGACATTTATTTTGACCCCAGACTCGGGTTCAAATCCCGCGGGGTTTAAAAAAGGCGAAATTCGCACATTTCTAAATGTACGGGACGGGCCCAAAATTGCCGATGTGTATCGCTACTTTTCCCGTTATTTGAAGATTGAGGGATTTTGTTAAAATTTTGGCCTATTTTATCGTTTTTTAGGATGTTGCCGGTGACAAGAACCCGATTGCGGCACAGTTTCTGAAATGTCTCGACCAGACCCACCGATGGGGTGAAAAAAAATTTTTAGTCGGTCGGTCCCCTTTTTTGAAGATAGAGTAGATTTTTTTGAATTTAGGCCTATTTAATCGTTTTTGAGGATGTTGCCGGTGACGGGGACCCGATTGCGGCACAGTTTCGGAAATGTCTCGACCAGACCTACCGATGGGGCGAATAAAAATTTCTAGTCGGTCGGTCCCCTTTTTTGAAGATTGAGTAGGTTTGCTCGGAAACGGTGAGAAATTTGTTCCCCTTTTTTGTAGATAAAGTAGGTTTTCTCGGAAACGGTAAGGAATTTTCGACTTTTGGGATTTTCCCAATTTCCCATAAAATTTGGAATCGAATGGAAAAACCGCAAGTCTCTACGACCACTCCTTCACCCCAAACATTTCTATGAGTCAGTGAGTCAGTGAGTCAGTCAGTGAGTCAGTCGGATTGGGGCTTTATAGGTTCTTGATTACGAAAATTTTTGTGATTTTTAGAGAATTTTTGAGAAATTTTGAGAAATTTTCGGAAATTTTTCAGAAATTTTGCATTTTTACAAATTTTTAAAATTTTATGGAAATTTTCAAAATTGTGAAAATTTTTGAGAATTTTTGTAAATTTGTAAAATTTTTGAAGCATTAAATTTTTGGTGTACAGAAAAAAGGGTAGTTGTTTCCCCCTCGCGCCGGGCGCTGCCGGCTTCGGCGCGCTCGGACCCGAAGGCGCGCGACTCGGGCGCTCTCTACTCGGCGGAGTCCGGCAAGCCTGCGTCACGCGTCGCATGCCGCTGCTGTGCTGCTGCTGTGGGCCGCTCCAAAGTCAGAGCAGTTCCTTCGCGAAGTCAACAGGTCAGGTCTTCAGTGTTGCTTGACGTAGCGTCTGCAACAGTGTACGTCCATTTTTTTACTCGTGGATTTTGCGACATTGCTGCCAGCACAACCATCCCCAGAGGTACAGTACGTCGTTTCCGTGGAATGAAAAAGCTTATCACCGCCGAACAAGCGCAGGCATCAAACCGTTCTTAAAAGCAAGTTCGCGAGTATGCAAGAGGGGCGGGTATAGGCCATCGTAACTGCATATATACTGTAAATGTCTAGCAATGAAACTTAAGCTATGTTATAGAGAATTTGACGCATGCGTAGTTCAGAACACCTTCGTATCATGAAAGAATTTATGCGTTCGTAATCTCTCTTAATAGCCTACGAAGCATTTGCTTCATAACTAAGAAGAAAATGACGGCGTTATCGAAATGCTTAGTGTAACGAAGGATTTTGCTTCATTTTACCAAAGCATTTCTTCGTAGCTCTTACAATGCTTTCATTTTCTTCGTATTACGAAGCGGTTCTTCGTAGGGTTTTTACTGCGATATGTTTGCACGATTTGGCTCGTACTCGTGGAACTTACTTCGAAAGATATTATGAATGCAACGCTGCGTAACACTCTTTTGTGTGGAAGCGTGTGTTGGGGCGGTCTCGGGTAGCCGTTGCGGCACAACGCGTAGTAACCAACGTTCGGATAACGTGATTCACGAGCGTCGAGACCATACAGCCCAGGGCTCCGCTCACCCCGTCGCCTGCACCCCGTACTTCCGGTGCAGCAGTCCGGAAACGACAGTGGGGGGGTGGACTCCACCCGGTGGAGGATGCGGCGACGGCATCCCGTTCGGGGCACAAAACCTTAGGCCATTCATATCGGCATTAAGTTATGCTCCCCGGTTAGACAGCAATTTTACGCCCATAATCCATGCTGCTCTGATTCCTTTGCACTGAGAATCCAAACGTTAAAGTATAGCGTCAATTGGTGCAATGCAAAAGCATTGCACGTGAAGTGCAATGCCTTCCCATTCCCATGCATTAGCATAGGGCTTTTTCGGGATGCATTGCACGTAAGGTGCATTATGGCTGAGGCATTGCACGTATGGTGCGAAATCTCAGCTTCATTGCACCATACGTGCTATACTCATAGCGTTTGGAATCTCAGTGTGTGAGCACTCTGAATATTCATGTTTAATTCGTAATGCGAAGGATATCCTCATAAAACGAAGCAATCTACAACGCCTTCATTTTCTTTGTAGTTATGAAGCAATTGCTATGTAGGCTTTTATGAGCACTGAGAATGAATTGGTCACCACCATCACCCTTTAAATGGGTGATGCAACTTCGTTGGCCAAATTTTGGTGACGAAGAATTCATCACCCGAAATTGGGTAACAGGCGTTTGGTCGCCCAAATTTGGGTAACGCCGTCGGCGACGCCGCGAGGTTCCCGATGACGTCCTTCCGGGGCCACTACGATGACCGGAGGCTTCAACGCCACATGGCGGTCATCGTGGTGGCCCCGGAAGAGCGTCATCGGGGACCTTACGGCGTCGCCGACGACGTTACCCAAATTTGGGCGACGATTTTATGACTGCCCAAAATTTGGTCACCGCGGGCTCGTCACCCAAATTTGGGCAACGGTGCGTGCGTTACCCAATGAAAGGGTGATGGTGGTGACTCTTTCATTCTCAGTGAGTGTAGTGCTGTAAAAATTCTAACCTTTCAAATGTTTTACGTGTCCAACAACGGAAGTTTTGTACTTTTGTTCCGTGCCCGATTACATGACGTCATATAGAACCAGTACGGACGTTCCGAACTTCTTTTGGGACTAGCTGACGAATAGGGTATTCCAATGCTCTTCCAGACCGGAAGTGAGAGATGGCAGTTTTGATGAGAAAGTTACGCGGCGAAGTTAATCCGCCGCGTGGATTTCGAATATTAACTGCCATTTTTGACTGCTGTTGTCGGTCTTCTCACTTCCATTCTGGGAGGGCGTTGGAATACCCTATTCAGTACGGACTGAAAGAGTCTAGTAACGCCCTTGAAAATGGCATAGATCAAGTACGCCCTTCCTGGACACTAAATTATGATGTAGAATTTTGTACTTGTAATTTGCACGACTAGTGCATTGCACACGCGGAATTTGCATAAAATTTTGCAGAAAAATGCTTGAATGCATGCAAATTAGAGCAGAATGTTCTGGCTACACTGTGAGAAAAATGTACGGTTATTCGCCGTTAATTTATTAACAGGATTTGCCGTACTTAGAAGTACGGTGTTTACCGTACCTAGAAGTACAGCGTTTACCGTACCCATTGAAGTACGGTGTTTGCCGTACCTAGACGTACAGCGTTTACTGTACCTGGAAGTACGGCGATCACCGTAATTCGTAGAATGCACTTGTCAAGAGGCAGTCATTTCTTGACATCAAAGTCAATTTAGACGATTTTGAAAATGTACTCAAACTCTTTGGAATTGAATCCAACGTGAGATCTTTTCAACTTCACGTCCAAAGTGCCGCTTTGAAATCCGAGGGAATGTCTTGTTATATTTCTAAGGGGTTTGAGTGAATTTTCGAAGTGGTCCAAATCAAGTGAATTTTCAAAGTGGTCCAAATCAAGATCTTCTTACAGAAATGGATTCGTCTCGTCAAGACAAACAAAAAATGTCATGGCATGTCATAGGTTTGGATGGAAAATGAAAAAACTATTCACCTACAAACTTAAAAATATGTTCATGGACCTTTTAGTTACTTTTGAAGCTCAATGACGTTGTCATTTCCCATCCAAACCTATGAGATGTGTTGCGGTTTTTGTTTGTCTTGTCGAGACGAGTCCATTTCTACAAGAAGATCTTAATTTGGACCGCTTTGAAAATTCACTCAAACCCCTTAGAAATACCTAAATAAGACATCCCCTTGGATTTCAAGGCGGCTCTTTTACCGTGTTTGTACAAACTACGGGAATCGCCGTACTTCCAGGTACGGTAAACACCGTACCTCCATGGGTACGGTAAACGCTGTACTTCCAGATACGGTAAACACCGTACTTCTAAGTACAGCAAATCTTGTTAATAAATTAACGGCGAATACCGTACATTTTTCTCACAGTGTAACTGTGCGTGGAAGTGCCATAGTGCCCGTAGAACCCTATTTAATAACGTTGCCTCTTGCAGCAGAATGCCCCCCAAGAAGAGAGCGCAGACGAGCCCTGCCGGAGACGCCAGCAAGAGGTCTAAGCAGGGAAGCAGTCCGTCTCAGCGGCAAGAAGGATCCTCATTGGACAGGTATGTATGGTTGCAAACGCTTTGGTACCTTATGTGCGTTCTTCGCCAGTTTTCTCTTTTTGTCCTGTGGAGGTATTTCGAAGTTTTTTTTTCGGACCGGAAGTAAGAAAAACTGAAGCGCTGTTTGTAACACTTTGCAGCCTGACGATGGAGTCTGAAGTCGTGACGGTCAAGGAGGAGCTCTCGGGTCCCGAAACCAACAACCTGAGTAGCAGCACTTCCAGTCCCAAGTGAGTAGCATAGCTGCCGCCGAGAAAATACCGTAAACTTAAAAGAAGCGTCAGAAGAATGTCATTTCAATACACAGAATTTCTTTGCTCACTGCAAAGAAAACAGGGTTATTGTAATGCAAACAACATCTTGCACTACAAATCCAAAGGTCAGACTTCTCGCCACTCCAGAGGCAAGACATAAAAGTCTCGCCAAGATTCGGTCAGACCTGAAAGTTTCGCCAAAATTTGGTCAGACAAAAAAGTCTCGCCACAAAACGGTCATTCACTAAAGTCTGACCCCAAAATGGCGAGACTTTTGTGTCTGACTACCACCGAAAGGCCGTAATGCGCCGGACGGTTACGGCCTAAAGGCCGTGGTCAGACACAAAAGTCTCGCCATTTTGGGGTCAGACTTTTGTGTATGACCGTTTTGTGGCGAGACTTTTTTGTCTGACCAAATTTTGGCGAGACTTTCAGGTCTGACCAAATCTTGGCGAGACTTTAATGTCTCGCCATATTTTTGCGTAAATTCTTTCCATCCAAATTGCAGTGCAGTCAAAAGGTATTTGGCACAAGGCTTTTTAAGCTGCCTGCGCTGTTTGCGGTTTTGTGATTCTTCATGTTCCTCTCTCATCGACGTCTATCGTCTATAAGCGTTGTTAGTCTGGGTAAAGTGGTGATAGTATGTTACAGAAAGTCTTAAATTCTTAAATAGCGAACAAAATATTTGTGCAAAGCTATTAAGTTTTGAAATAGACAGATTACATTTGTACCAGAAAATTTATTGTAAAGTTTCAAGTAAACTTATTTGTTTATGCTAAGAAATTAATACAATGCTGCAAAGAAATCGCAATAAGTGGCAATAAGTTTGCAGTGTCCAGACACTTAATCGCATCTTACTAAAATATTTCTCTGCAGAACATGTGACGTACTCTGCAAACTCAACAGTGTGCTCAGGACACTCTATTTGGCGTGTACTCTATAAATCGAAGAGCGTGCATTGTATGCTCTAACTGGAGCATGCCTGCGAGCACGCTCTAGCTAGCGCATGCCTGCCAAGCATGCACTTACTATAGTGCATACATGCCATGTACACCCTTCCTGATGCAGGGAACTCCCTATCCCGTATGCTCTAGATGCATGCTTCAGTTAGCGTGTACAGTACATGGCATGTATGCACTCGTAAGTGCATGCGTGGCAGGCATGCACGAGCTAGAGCGTGCTTGCAGCCATGCTCCAGTTAGAGCATACAATGTACGCTCTTCGATTTGTAGAGTACCGTCAACGGGGGTAACTTGGGACAGTCTGCCCTGTACAGCTTGTTAGTGCTGCCACTCAGCGACGGGGCTTCCTAGCGTCAAGCCCGCGGCAGGGTTTTGTTTCAAAGGCCTCAGGGCACGCGCGGAAAGGTTGAAGAGGTGCATAACATCCACTGTTAAAAAAAATATGAAAATTCAGACTGATTTCGTCTTACTTGGTGGTCTGAATCGTAAATTCATAAAATGGTACGAATATTAAGACCAACTGTCTGAAAAGTTTGACCTGTTGTCTGAAATTTGAATTTAGACTAGCGAGTCTGAATATTTAGAGCGATGGTTATCAAGTTTTGTACATTGTCGTCCGAAAACTAAATTCATACTTGTGAAATCGGAAAACGAGTGAAAAAACTCCGTCCCCTTGTACATTTTTCGATTTTCTCAGAACTTTTATCAATACTACTGTGTATTTCAAATAATATTTACGTTTAGTGTCGTAAAAGCATAGAGAATGTTCAGAGCTCCGAAATGGACACTTATTGCTCTATCCGCTAGGTGGCGCTAGTGTCGCATGGACGATCTTTTGGAGCTAAAATTGCCACTTGAAGGCGAAATTGCGAATATTTTGTTACAAACTTATTCCAAGTGATTGTCTGAAAGGGCATGAGCGCACCAAAGCAAGATTCAGGTTAATAAGTGCAGTATAAGCTAAAAACAAAGAATACAATTTCACTCTCGCGCATGGCCACGGGTCGGCGCGTGGTTGGGCTAAGGCCGCTCTCGCTCGCAATTCAGCAGTCACCTCTAGCCTCTTCACCACCTTTGCAAGTAGGAGTCTACTACCGAGTTCCTAATTTTTGAGCCGAGACGATCCGCTGAGCGTCTACGATAAACCGATGGCAAAAGTTCGCTGATTTGTGTTCTACTCTACAGAGTGGCAATGTCTTCAATGTCTTCGTACAACTTAGTCTGATAAAATAGACCGACTGGTATCATTTTTCATACAACATGTTGATCTGAAAATTCAGACTAACGTCGTCTGAAACTTTCAGACCGCGAAGTATGAAAGTTTTGGTATGAAAATTCAGACTGAATGTAAGTAAATCGACTTCTTACAAAAAATTATGAATTTTCAGTAATTTTTTTTAACAGTGTCACAATTAGTATTTGAAAAACGGGAAACTACATAATAGGGTTTTTGACAAAATATGTCAAACATTGACAAGTTGACCCTAGTGCAAGGAGTGAAATGCAGATTTGGCCGATTAGTCTCTCTGGGTTGTTAGATCATACACAGACAATAACGTTGGCAAAAAAGCGTTGATTACAGTTTTCCCATCTTCGGTCCAGACTTCAATTTATCAAAAATCGAAATTTCACGGGGTAACTTGGGACAGTCTTTTCCTCATGTTTCCAGCAGTCCTAGCCTTCTAGGAGTTGACTGACCCGGTCCCTGACATAACTTAAACTTCGGATTTTACGCTGATGATGGAAAGAGATGCCTTGCTCTGCAGTTTTGTCTTCTGGTAATCCATATTTTGAAATTTTCAGAAAATGCTTGGATAATACCAGTAGAAAAGAGAGTTCCACGTCGAGCTCTAAATATAGTCCAATATCGGTCCGACAAGAGTTCCTAGGCCTGAATTCTTGGTCTATATGTTGTGACTTAAATTTATTACATCCATTAACATCAATAGATGCATAGGAATGTAGCCAATTACCTACTGTCCCAAGTTACCCCCGGTCATGGGGTAACTTGGGACACTCTTTCGGGACGGCTGGGAAACGATATAATCGAGGCAAATGAACCAGACAAGCATGAAATCGTGGGGAAAGGGTCAAACTTTAACATAGTTAGGAACCATTGGTCTGGGTTGAGAATATTGGCTCTGGTGTTCTAAAAACGTAGTGTCCCAAGTTACCCCCGTTGACGGTACTCAAAAGTACACTCCAGTGAGAGTGTTTTCAGCTGAGTACACTGCAACGAGAGTGTGCTGAGATCAGTACACACCTTGGTTCCCATGGAAGTATATGCAGCTGAGTAAACGTTCGTCGTGAGCACACGCTGGAGGAGAGTGTACTCATACACAATAAACGGAGTGTACTCGTGCGTACACTCTGAGCAGAGTGCACTGAGTACACTGTTGAGTTTGCAGAGTAAAACCTTGCACTGCAGTCCAGACAACTTACTTTCTTTGCATTATTGAGAAGAAAATTCTTCTTAACATGGTTTTTGAGCGTAGTTTGTCTTTGCTTTCAGCCGAAACCCGTCACAGTTTTTCATGGTCATGTCACGTGTCGCGCAGGTTCTGGTGCCGGGACTGCGGCGACGATGCCGCGGAGGACTGCATGGACTCGGCCCACTCCGTGTGCTCCCTCCGCCAGCGTCGCACAGAACAGGCCGCCCCCAAACTGCAGCGTCTGGACAAGGTGGCGACGTCGGCGCGCGAGGTGGTGAAGGCCCTGCTGGACGTCAAGGGCGTGCTGGAGGCCCAGCTGGAGCAGTGGCGCGGCAGGCTGCGGCACGTCGAGGAGGCCAGGAAGGAGCTGTGGGAGGCGGCCGTGGATTGCCGGGACCTGGAGGAACCTACACTGGAGGAGGGCCTGGAACAGCTGCTGCAGGACGCCACCACTCTCCTCCAGGCCAAGTGTCAGCTGCAGCTGCAGGTGGACTCGCCCTGCTCCACCTGGAAGGGCCAACTGCAGGTGGCGGCTCCAGGCTCCAGACGCAGTTTGCTTTGCCCACTGGTGCTGCAGATGCACCAGGAGTGGAGCCTCACCAAGGTGCGTTCTGGAACCCTTTCCATAGTTTGACATGAAGAATTCGGCAGCTAGCTTCGAGTGCCACAAAACTTATACGGGTTGTTTCTCATGATAAAAGCACACTAAATGATCCAGGAAGCGGAAGAAGGGAATAACTTGACTTATCCCCAAATTGAGTTTGTATTTTAATATTGTGCCTTAGAATAGTTTCCATCATTACACCAAATTATTTGACTGAATTCCAAGCGGTTAAGGAGAAAATCCACATGGAAAAAGGGTATAACTCAACTTAACCCCTTTTACGGTCTAAATTTCATTGGAAAATGGAGATAACTCAACGGAAGTCCACATGAGTCCGTTTGACAAATTGGCAAAAGGATATAACTCAACTTGTATTTTTATGAATCTTGTGTAAAAAGAATCAACTCAACTTAGCCCCCCCTTAATTTTAAATTTCAATGTGGAAAAAAGAGCTAAGTCCAAAAAATACACCAGAGTAACATACACTTTATGCAGACTATTGTTCCACTTGACTTGTCTCCACATTCCTCTTTGTTTAGGAAATATAAGGTGAGCTGACTCCGAGCTGACTCTGTTTTCCATTTCAACGGAAAGCGATAAGTCGCAGAAATCCTCTACGGAGTGACCTTACACTTTTTATTTTTTTCCAAAATTTTACTAATGCTTTTTGAAATTATTAACATGTGCAACATTCATTTGTTTTGTTTTAGTTTTCCCCCCTAACAGTTTTTGGTTTCTCCTGGAAAATGGCCAAAATTGAGTTATCCCCTTCTTCCGCTTCCTGGATCAAATGTCTTACGAAGAAATTTGCCATAATACGAAGGAAATGGCGCAAGCATAATACGAAAGGTGGTTTTTCTTCGTATTACGAAGGTTTTTCTTCGTATCTGACAATCATAAAGCCAAAAAGATTCGTATTACGAAGGAATATTGCTTCGTATGATGCTTGCGCCGAATTCACCGTAACGTACGAACAACATAAGTGAAATTTCATTGCCCACCTTTTAAATGGCAACTTTGGCCTGAAATTTTGGTGGGCGATTAAAGCTTAAGGATACTGTAAAGTGAAACTAGCAAGGCCTAAAAATATTTGCCACAGGAAGATCATCTTGTGGTCAAAACTAAACCACTATTACATGAATTTATTCCCAAGGTTGAGGGGCCCCAACTCCTATTAAATTTTGAGTTATGGAGGTTTATCTAAACTTTAAGTTGTTTCTCCCAAATTCTCCTCACGACAAAGGATTAGCTACCCAGTCTTCAGATTTTGGCAATTTTATCTATTTTTGCATAGGAAAAAGGTAGCGTTGGCAGATTTAAAGACATCAGGGGAGAGGCTGTAAAAGCTATTTTATCAGGCCTATTTTTATTTTTCTTTAAATTTGTGAGATTTTGACCAGTTTGGTCTTGTTTTTGGTTTCTCACGAAAACTAAGGCAGATATCAGAAAAAGGGCAACGCTGTCTTTTTCCTATTTGAAAATAGACATAATAGCCAGAATCTGAAGACTGGGTAGCTAATCCTTTGTCGTGGGGAGAATGTGGGAGAAAGGACTAAAAGTTTACGTAGTTCCCCATAACTTAGAAGCTAATAGGAGTTGGAGCCCTAGTCTTAGGGTATGAGTGTATGTAATAAAAAGTAACTTTTAGCCCTATATTAAGACATCTGACACAAGTATTTACAAAATGTCATATAGCCACTTTTTTCACTTAACAATAACCTTAAAAATACTAGAGTCAGAAATCTCAAGATATGATTTCATTGTCTTGCCCTCAAAATGTGTCCGCACTGCTTCCAGGTCTTCCGTCCCGAAGAGTGTATGCATTTGGGGAAACTCAGCAAACAAAAGGAGCACACCCAAGAGCTGGACGAAGCCCTGCAGAACCCAAGCCTGGACAAGGTGAGGGTATTTTCGTTTATTGTGGCAATAAGGTTTGTCCCCGCAGCTATGCACGGCTAACCTAAGTCTTCTCAAACGAAAGAAGGCCTGCGCTATACGCAACGTACAATTTCGTCCGAGATGAAACATTTTTTGTACTTACTATTTGTGCGATTGAAAAAATGCGCTTTCTTTTTGGCGATGTGGAAATCCGTGTTTAGTTTTGTACTCGAAGTTCATCTGCACAAAAAAACTGCGTCTCGTACAAAATGTGGACAAAAGCATTAAGTGTGGCAACAGCGTGACAGGCGGTAACGCGTAGTGCGCTTGCGTGTTTCAGGTGAAGAATCTGCTTGGTCTGGACTGCTGCGAGCAGCCGAACTGGAGTACAGTGCTGCTGAAGCGCGTTGCCCCGCGCGTCGAGTGGCTCTCGCTTGAGGACGCCGTTCGGGAACACCTTGATGTGATCAGGGACATGCCAGCGCTGCGCTGCTTATACGTCCATCTGAAGAAGTCTGTCAAGAACGCCCCAGACCTGCCGCTTCAACTGCAGGAACTGGAGGTGCGGAACGTTTCAGAGGAACACCTCCAGTCCGTGCAGCGAATGCCCAGGCTGCGGAAACTCGTCTTGAACTGGTACAGACACGGTGCGCTCGACGTGGCGTTTCCCCCTCTGCCCGCGGGTCATTGCGGCCTGCAGTGGCTCGGTGTGTACCTTAAGCCTGCCTCCACCGTCCTGTCTCTGGCCAAGGCCCACGCCGCCACACTGCAGGAGCTGCGGATCCTGTGCGCCTCGGAGGGAGACGGTCCGTGGCACTTCAAGGACCTGGCCGAGGGGCTGCGCCAGTGCGGGCTGGTGGCGCTGCGGCGCGTTGTGCTGATGCGTGGACCCGCTCCAGGCTACCCTGCCGAGAAGCTCCCCCACGCGGCAGAGTCGTGCCAACGGCAGAAGAAGTCCATCTGGGACAAACTGTTGGCGACGGACTCGGAGAAGCCAGTCAGGGTAGTGAAGGTCATGTGCCAGGAGTGTGACAAGTGCCCCACATTTCCGCCTCTGGGAGACTTCACCTGGAAAGACGATTTAAACCCCGTGCTTCG
>NW_023144630.1:9991386-10048135 GCF_012932325.1 Thrips palmi | reverse complement strand
ACCCTGTAGGGTTACATCAAAATTACATATAACTTAAAATAGAGTTTGGAGATTTATCTGTAACTTAATGCAAAGCGCAGAGCATTACGACAAATTTTAATTTCAAAAATTTTTGGCGGGAAACCCTAGCTGATGTACTACTTAAAGACTGTTGGGCACTTCTTATGACGGTCTGGGTCTATTTTCCGTTTTTATACATAGCTTAACTTGAGAGGCGCGCATTAGTACTTTTGTCAAGATAAACATTTCATAAAAGAAATCTTCTCTTTAGGTCCGACGGCCAAGTGTACTTTGTACTCTGTTGCTTATGAATGAAAAGTTGCTGCGCTCGTGACCCCGCTAGCCATCACTGCTCCTCGCTGTAATTATTGAGCAGTGCGATTGATTCAGGCTAGATGACAGGAAATGCTGTTCCTGAACACGGCGAAGTGATTTCACATCAGCTGCTGACTGCGGCCAGGACAACGATGCCAGGGGAGCCCGACTTACTCCGTTTTGCCTTGATGTCACCCCTTTTCAAAGTACTCACTACTCACGAGGAATTGTGTACAAGACAGCTTCTGAGTTGACCGCGGTGGCGTACACCGCCGGATGAACAGGCGGCCAACTCCTACTGCCGCTAGCCAGACCCCACTCAGCAGGCCGGAGGCACGCACGGGGGGTCCCCAGCGAGCGTACACGGAGAAAAATGGTTAGTTGTACAGATAAGTTTTTGCTCCTGGTGCTAAAAAACTTAGCTGTATACGTACAGCAAAGAAGTTAGCACGACAGCTAAGTAAGTTAGCTCAAAAGCATTAGCTGGGGAGTCTAAGAAAATTAGCAGCTGCGCTAAGAATTATTTATCAAAGCCAAGTCACTCAGCTAAAATATTAGCCATGCTGTTAAAGTAGTTAGTCAGCCAGACACGTTATGGTTGACCCCCAGTACACTATGCATCTATAGAAAGCTGAAATCGTCTTCTGTACTCTAGTGGAGACAAAACCACGCGTTACCGGTATAAATTTTGAGAAATATGTGATAGAAAAAGAGCCCCGTTTGGCTGGCCAGCATAGGCCCGAAGCCTCCGTGGCGCAGTAAATTTGAATTTGTGAAATACTCATATGCCTTACACCTTTCAGAAAACCACCTCTCCTATAGATTTAAGTATGAGGATTCCAAATACCACAAGGAAACATGCCGTTACCGCACGTTTCGAAAAGATAATTGAGTTTAGCGACGCGAAAACGGCCGATTTGGGGCCCTTCCGGGACGGCTGCCGCCATTAGCGGGAGACGGCGGAAGGGGCGGGATCTCTGCCGAGATTCAAACGGCCGAGAGTCTCCACACTTCCCATCGAGTTTACAACTAAAGACCCTGAGAACTTCAGACCATTTCAGCTTTCTATCGAATCAGTTTAAAAGATATTCAAGAGAAAACCTAAAACAATAGTGTTGGAAAATTGTTTCTGCTGCATGCGCCGGGGTGCCAGTACCAACTTGGCAACACTAATTTCGCGCGCGACGGAAACGCGATTTATGTCGATTCTGGGGCACTTGCCACTAAATTAACATTTTCATCATCGAAAATAATTGGTACACTTTACGAAGAATAACAGATATAACCGTAAATAAATAAAATAAATCGTTGCCTCACACGACGCGGAAATTTAGTGCCTCCGATTTTGCATGGTCAGCACTGCCGATTGCTAGTCAAGTTGCGTACTTACGGTCAACTGAATTAAATAAATAACATGTTTTTGGAGTTGTTAAAAATTATTCAATGCAAAATGCAGCTAAAACAATAAATTTCCAACACACTTGTAATTTTTTGGTAGCCGTAAAGCCTTTTAAATCAAATTGTTAAGACACTCTATTGACTACCCCCGTCTGGCTGACTAACTACTTTAATCTCTCTTAGCAGTGGAACCAAGAATTATCCCTGGAGCGAATGAGGCTCCAGTTTACACTGCAGCACATTATTAGCCCGGGGACTAATCTTGACCATCTCGCTTGCGGTGGCTAAAATTTAGCACTGCAGCAAATCCTTGAATTTACTCCCCCACCCCCACCCCTCCCTTTGCCCAGGAGAATTACCGGAATAAATAGCAATATTAAGAAAATTCAATGTCTTATTATTCTCTGTTCAGTAACGGTATCAAGACGGTTCACCCAATTCCTTTCACCCGAAACAGAAATGCCCATACGTGTTTTGTCCACTACTTTTACATCCACCTCATTTAGCCCACCACCAGTATAGCCCGCCAGCGATTGTCCCACTGTACTTCCCCTTTACCCCCACTGCCCACTGTTGCACCCTCAGATCCTTCCGATCCTTGCGTGCTTACGATAAAATTCACCGTATCTTAAGATGAACCATGCGTACTAGGATGGCCTATGCATATTGCAGTGTTGATGACCCTGGGAAGGAAAAATAAGTCATGAAATGGTCATCAACTGACAACCAAAATTTTCATTGTGCAGACCTCGATACCTTACATTGGCAACTGTGCTTTGTGCGCAAGTGCATTTGACAGTACCTCACGATGACATATCATCGTAATACGCATCAATCAAGTACAGAAGGAGCAGGACAGGTTAATGGCTGAACTGGAACTGGATAAGTTACAAACTACTAATGTTCATGGAATAATAAACATGGAATCATTCAGTTCGCAACTAGCAGACAGTGCCTTACCTTAGGCAGGGCTTGCGGGAATAGCGTCTTTCTTTAGTGGGTTTTGAAATACAAAGGTGGGCCAAATGGTGGTTGGGTCTCCTTTTTTCGGAATAAAGGTAGTGGCTCAAAAATGGGTGGACTAAATTGAAGTTGGCATTTCTGCAGTGGGAGAAAGACTTTGGGTGAAATGTCGTGGATCCTTCAGTAACAATTCGGAAGCCATACAATGAAGCAACAATAACAAAGACAGGTCACATAGTACAAATTAAAATAGTGCAGGTCACATAGTACAAAATAAACTAGTGCAGGTCACATAGTACAAATTCAACTAGAGCAGGTCACATAGTATTCACAAAAGGTCACGGAGGACAATAATCTGTTCGCCTGTTGGCATTGGATATATACACAAGGGGCGATAGTCCAGCAAATTTCCATGCCCAATAGCAAGCCAATTTCGATCAGTTAAATTTCTCAGAACTTCGTAGCCCCTTACCTCGCTAAAGAAGCCAAGTGTTTCAATACGTGAACAAATAAAGAAAGGTTGGGCATCATGAACTAAAATTAGTTGAATTTCACCAAACTGAAAAAGGCCTTCATCATCAGTATCAATCAAAAGTATTTGCTTTGGCGCATATTTGGTACCCTTGTACTCTATCCAATTGACAACAACTTGGTTAGGGTCTTCTACATTATTCCTTGGCAATGACAGACTAAAAGAGGAGTACGACTCTAACGTAGACAAATCAACAGCATGGCTAGGACCTGAAGTTAAAGGTTGACGAATTGAACCATTTGACACACACCTGAAGCAGAATCCTAACTGTTGTTTGATAGCTACAGTTTTGGGCAAATTCACACGTGACATACAGGTGTTAGCAGTCTCACTCACAAGCCGATGCTTAGCTTCCTGGCGAATGGTAGAAAGACAACCAAAAGGTCCAATTTTAGTCAAACAACCACCGTAGTGTTCTAAGAGATGGTGTTTAGGCTTAAGCTTTTTTTCGGTCACCTCCATATACTGTTGATTATGCTCTTTAACAGCTAGTGAAAGAAGAACTCCCGCATCACAAGCTGCATGCTTAGCATGAATAATGGACATAATATCATGAAGACGAAGATACAAAGAATAAAAATGATCTTTATCAGGCACCATATCTTTAACAAGAACGACTCCAAACACTCTTATAATAGTGTACATCTCAGAAACTGTCATTTTCAATTTTTTCTCCTTATGAGGGTCCTTTAACAATCTGTCCATATTTGTACCTGAAGGTCTATTGTCATCATCAATTCCTAAGTCAAGAGCATAAAGTCTACTATTTAAAGTAGGAATAAACAAACTATTCAAACGATGAAAATGAATAAGGATAGGAACCATAGAATAGTGGGCTACCCCCTCAATCAGGTCATGAAACTCGTCAACAGCAATATCAGATGGAGTCTCAAAGGAAGGAATCTTGTTGAAAATACACTTTTCTTTGACCCCAGTTTCCTTAGGAGCTTTCTTCTCTACATCAGCAAGATAACTCTCAGCAGTTCGCAACAGAGTAACATCTTCCTCTAACATGGTTTCAGAAACCTCTTTGGTTACAGAGCAAATACGACAAAAATAAGTGGCAGTGAACCCTTCCATGAAGCCACAAATTCCATTCAATGCTTTATTGTCTCCAAGAATCAGGGCGAGGACAATCAACACCTTGACTGGCCCCTTCTCCTTAGTGTTTACCATAATGCCTTCTTTCTCCAGATATTTAAGTTCCTTAATAAAGGGCTTGAAAGCTCTGTAATTACCATACACAGTTCGATCATCAGCATTAAAAATCAAGGCTATAAATATATTCTCCAAGCGAGAATTCCACTCTGGTGGCAGTGTTGCTATTTGTACATAGGTGCACCCTAAGGGCTCACAGTGAGGGCCCAAACCATCATTGGGTTCAACCTCGTCATAGTATACATTAAGAGATATCACAATAGCATCTTTGTCAAACCTAGCTACTTTCCTTTTCCAAACCTCACATTGAACGAGATTGAAAAGACAATCCTTTTAATTTGCTAGCTGTTTCGACAGTGTATCTTCCAAAGCATGTGGCAAATGAAAAAACTTGGTCAATACTTGGCGTAAAGGAATAAATTCTCCAGTAACTTGCCTCATCTGCAATATTACTCCACCTTTGGTCTTAACCCGCTCCTCCCTACTAAAAATCTCATAAGAAACAGGTGCAATGTACTCTCCACTGTCTTCAAAATATTTCAAACGTTTGTACTCAGTTTGTAAATGAGAGAAAGGGTTCATAACTAACTCAAACATTTTATCAATTTCTTGTCTGACTGATGAGGAGAGATTAGGATCCAAAGAGGAAGTTACCACACTTCTCATGTTTTCAAAAAAAGGACTAGTAAGGTACCTTGAAAAGTTATTAACCATATCACTTACGATACTTCTAGGCAACAGGGATGCCAGACAGTGGAGCTCGCAAGGTCGTACCAACCTTCCGAAAAGGTCGTACCAAGGCCCAGAAAGGTCGTACTTGCCCTATTTCTGTCCAAATAATTAAAAATTCTCTAAATATGAATGTAAATCACACATTTGAAGTAAAAACAACAGCATAAGACTGCAAAACTTCACTTTATTTCTCAACCGAGCAACAAGGAACAGTTCTTATTAGTAGGGTGGTACTGGTGGTGCCACAGTAGCGGGCTGGCTGCACGAATTCAAACGAACGCGCTGCCTGTTAAATAATAACACATTCTTGGAAAGGTAACTGTTAATGAATATCGCACGACTGGAGCACAGTTGCACCAACCTCTCCATTGTGAATTACGCGTTTTCCCGGTATTTTAGAGTAAG
This sequence comes from Thrips palmi, assembly GCF_012932325.1. NCBI lineage: Eukaryota > Metazoa > Arthropoda > Insecta > Thysanoptera > Thripidae > Thrips > Thrips palmi. Next base: position 10,042,632 of record NW_023144630.1, on the reverse strand, counting down.
GTCGTACGAGGGGCAAGAAGGTCGTACGTTTTGGGTACGATCATCGTACAAATTTTTTGGTCGTACATAGGGCAAAAAGGTCGTATTTGTACGACCAAGGTCGTACGTCTGGCATCCCTGCTAGGCAATGCTGGGTTACTATAAAGCTTAGCAACAAGATAGTCCTGTTCTTGAATAAGCAAATCTTCAACATCACAGTAAAAGGCTGAAGTATTGTTAAATGTTACTGAGCTGTCTTCTTCTGGAATACATTCAAAAGACTGCTCAGTAACATTTAACAATAATTCAGGTTTAGAACTACTTTGACTAGCGACAAATGGCACGGAAATGAACATGAAAAGAGAACAAGTCAGGAAATTGGGACTTACATTCAGAGCAAGGTACATTTTGAAACATCTGGTATTTAACACTAATGGGCCCTGCAAAAGCACATGAAAGAAAACTAATTAAAATTACAAAGTTTAAATACAAAGAGATCAATATTAATACTAAAACATTAGAAAAAAAGCAAACTGCTCAAAGGTTTCGTAGAAAACATTTCAAAATCAAGTAATGAAAGCCGCTTAAAGCGTTGAAGGAAATTGAGATCTTATCTCTATACGATTATTGCACCAAAGATTCTCCTTTGCTAGAACCGTAACGTAATGCCAGTATAGATGACTGTGCACATTATGTTACGGGCCAGACAGATTCTTCAGCGCAATGACCAGGCACATGATTAAAATTTCCAACAACACTTTAAACGACTTTCACTATAAAAGAAATTGACCAAACAGATAGGAAACACTTAGTTAGATGATTTAAACTTCAGATACTCACAACAAATGCTTTTGATTCGTCCATCTCCATCTTTGCCTTCATTGATGCCATACACAGCTCTTTCCAAGAAGAGCCATTCCCTCTCTGCTTCAGTGTGATATTTTCCATCGAGTGAATGAAAAATCTTGAAAGTAATGTCTAAAGCCTTGCGTGCATTGTCCACCTTGTACAGAATATTGTTGACACGGATGTAGCTTTGCTGAATCGAATCCACATCAGGGCCAACAACGATTGCTTGATGTCCCAGGCTTAAATTGAATGGCTCATACTTTTCTTTCAGCCGGTTTAACAAAGTTGGTTCAATGTCTCCAATGGTCTAAAGCAAAAGAAGAAAGAACAAAAATTAATAAAAGAAAAGAACCACCAAGAGTTCACAAAATTTTAAAGTACAGCCACAAGCCTTTAAAAATGCAACAAAAACATTAGGTTACAAAATTTCCAATAGGGCATGACATCAAAGGGTAAGAAATATAAACCAACCTTTACATGAAGCAACAGAGCTTCACCAACTTCATATCTGGAGGGTCGCCACTGCTTGTTCTTTCCTTTCTTGGCACATGTTGAGACTTGGAACAGATAAGGCAGAGCTAAAATAATCCAGGAAGCGGAAGAAGGGAATAACTTGACTTATCCCCAAATTGAGTTTTTATTTTATTATTGTGCCTTAGAATGGTTTACATCATTACACCAAATTATTTGACTGAATTCCAAGCAGTTTAGGAGAAAATCCACATGGAAAAAGGGTATAACTCAACTTAAGGGGAGGTTCTGGTGAAAATGCTATTTTCTCCTAAATAGGTCCCACTGTGAAAATTTGTTAAAAATTTGATGTCTTATCAAGTATTTATTAAAAATTTTCATTGGGGAAGCACATTCCATGCCCTGAACCCAGTCGCAGAGCCTTTTTCTCCCATTTAGGCTATAACTTTAAAAATCTTCTTGCGCATACTATTTTGTCGTAAAAGGTTGGCTTAGACATTTTTCACTTCTTCGATTCATTTTTTAAAAATGCCGGCATGCACATCTCAAAATGTCAATTGCATTTTTATTCGCAAGCTTTCTTACCAAGCATTTCACTATAATTGATCAAAAATGTACAAAATAGTCAAATTTTAGGGACTTTTCAGCTTTAAAAGCTAATAACTAATAATATGATGGAAGTTTTGAGCTCTGCATGCCGGTATCTTTTGAAAATGAGTCGAAGAAGTGAAAAATGTCAAGGTCAACCTTTTACGACAAAATAGTATGCGCAAGGAGATTTTTTAAGATACAGCCAAAATAGGCCCAAAAAGACTCTTCGACTGGGTTTACAGCCTGGCATGTGCCTTCAAAAGTCAAATTTTAGTTTCCTCAATGAAAAATTTTATATTCCAAACAAATTATGATTGTAGGATCCATTTGGAAAATGGCAAGATTTTCACCAGAACCTCCCCTAAACCCCTTTTACAGTCTAAATTTCATTGGAAAATGGAGAAAACTCAACCTTAGTCTACATGAGTCCGTTTGACAAATTGGCAAAAGGATATAACTCAACTTGTGTTTTTATGGATCTAGTGTAAAAAGAATCAACTCAACTTAACCCCCCCTTAATTTTAAATTTCAATTTGGAAAAAAGAGCTAAGTCCAAAAAATACACCAGAGTAACATACACTTTATGCAGACTATAGTTCCGCTTGACTTGTCTCCAAATTCCTCTTTCTTTAGGAAATATAAGGTGAGCTGACTCTGTTTTCCATTTCGGCGGAAAGTGATAAGTCGCAGAAATCCTCTACGGAGTGACCTTACACTTTTGATTTTTTTTCCCAAAATTTTACCAATGCTTTTTGAAATTATTAACGTCTGCAACATTCATTAGTTTTGTTTTAGTTTTCCCTGCTAACAGTTTTTTGTTTCTCCTGAAAAATGACCAAAATTGAGTTATCCCCTTCTTCCGCTTCCTGGATCAAATGGTCTTGACCTTCCTTCCTCCTGCAAAGTAAAAACGAAACAGTCACACAAAATGTTTGAAACAGTCACATTGGGGAACATATTGATTATATATTTACCTGGAGTCAAACAATTTTGAATTTTAGTAAGTTCAGCTTTGGGCACCTTGGACTCAATAAAAAGAGAGTTGGGGAACTCCAAATCAAAATCCATTTCCAGCTGCAACAGATAAAATTTGTGTTATTAATTCCTGAGACCCATTTTAAATAAACAGACATGGTTTGCTCAAAATAAACTTACAAGCAAATAGCCCAGGGGATCCCTTAGTGCAGGATAGGCACTCATGTAGGAATCAGTTGAAGAGGCACCCCCTCTCAACTTTCGCAACCGATAGGCAGGTGTAGCGGTGTAGCCTTCCACAATTCTTCCACTCTTGACCAGGGCTGCTTGTTGCTCTTCAGCCAGAGTATATCATCATTAGCAGGATCATCCTGATCCTCTTCTGAAAACAAAAAAAAAATAAATTATTGGAACATTGAAAGGAAATAAGCAAACCAAGCGAAAACGCAACCAATATATTTACCATCACTAGAGATGTTTGGAGTTTCTTTGTCCTTCTTTGTTTTCTTAATAAGTCTACCTTTGCGCATAACTCTACGCTTTTGATAGTACCTTTGTACCAATTTGCGCCTTTCTTCAGCAGTTTCCCTGCCACCAGGAGTGGGGGAAGCCCAAACAGACTGCAACAGAAAAATTAAAACTAATGGGCGATTCCATGCCAAACCAACGAACGCTTGGAATTTCATCTCTCCGATTTTGATGAAACTTTTTTTGGGGGTAGGGGTCATCATAAAAAGACCCCCTGCCAAAGGGTTTTGCGATATCTCACCCCGTTTGGCTGTGGCAGGATATCAAAGTTTTAGCTTTAGTCAAAATCATGATATTTTCTTAAATTTCCTCTTTTCTGGCTGATTTTTTTGGATTTTTTTCCAGTGTTTTTTACGTAAAAAGAGCTGGGGAACACGATGAAAACGGTTTCGAGACGATTGAGTGAAGTTTTGATGCCCAAATTTTCATTTTTCGTCATATTTTTTCGAAAAATTGCCATTCCCAAAATAGCTTATCTTCGATTTCGACCTAACTTTTACCAAATGATCTTCTAACATAGTGGAACAAAACCCTAAAAGGGTTTGGTCGGCCCGCCCATAGGATCTGAGAAATCGCAAAAACAAATTTTGAAAAATCACCAAAATCGTGTATTTGAGGTGGTGGTGGTGATGTGGGTTCTTGCCTATGCTGCGCAGCCGTCTGTTCTGGTCAACATCGACTTCCCCGCTCGGCGTGCGAAGGAAAACCACCCGCCAGGAGCGCCTGTGAAGCTCGGATAGGCAACCCGCAGGCCAGAGTGCGCATGTGCGTGCGTTGGGTTGCCTACCTTCCATTACCATTACCACTAAGGGCTAGACCACACATGAGTTAACTGAACTTCACTTGAAAGGCTAGACCACAATCAATCATGGTAAAATTGAGTAAATGATGGGTTTTTACCGTTATCTAATTTAACTCTTCCGCCTCTACAACATGAATTGTTCACCATTTTAACAGAAGAAACATAGACTTGTACACACGATTGATTGTGGTCTAGCCTTTCAAGTGAAGGTCTAGACTTTCACATCACTTTCCTTCTTTCCCCCTCTTGAGTGAGGTTTTAAATAGTATGAAACTAACTTAATCGTTACTTGTCAGTACTGTGGCGGGAACATTCAAACTGTTCGGTGCAGGCAGAGTTCACTTTGAACATCAAAGGTATTTAGCTGTGTAGCTAATACACCTCAGCTAACGTCATTAGCTGTACAGTTAATTTATTTTTCTCCGTGTAGCGAGTCATACCATACGCCCGTCCCTCCGTCATTTATTTTTTTTTTACAAAAAGTACACGGGACGGGCCAAAAATCTGCAATCTGCATTCTGCTAAAGCAAGTAGAAGTATCCTTTACTGTGATATTGATTATAGGGTCCGTACATTGCTATAGTTGAGAGAATGCTGTCCTGCAACGATGACGATCCCAATGTGAAGTACAAAGTGTTTCTGCACCTCTCGCACTTCAATCGCTACAATCCCACAGAGAAGCAAAATGCATCTGGGAATGTGACTGTCGGCGAAACCTTTGATGATGATGTGTGGGTAAGTAAGATTTCAACGGAAAAGTGTTCAACATTAAGGCTCTACACATTTGAAAAAAAAAAAAAAAAACTGTCCCCTTTACCATTGAGAATGAACGAGTCACCATTGGGATCCTTCAGTTTGGTGATGCAACTTCTTAGCCCAGTTTCGGGTGACAAATCATCACCCGAAATTTGGTCACGGACAAGCGTTTCGTCGTTAGGTGACGTCGTCGGCCACGTTGTGAGGTCCGCGATGACTTCACCACGATGACCCCTAGGGGGCCGTTACCCAATTTTTGACTGCCCACACTGTTATTCCACTTGCGATACAGACCACACTTTGTGCGCAATACAAATTTAATCGCACTTTTCCGTGATGATCATTGCAAAAAGGTGTGATGAGCTACAGTATCGCAGAATTTTGCAATGATCATTGCAAAAAACTGTAATGATTCCAAGTTTTGTGTTGTTATCATCGCAGTTTTTTGCAATATTCCGATTTTCATTGCAGAAAGTTGCGATGATCATTGCAGAATTTTCTGCGATACGGAAGTCATTGCATCTCAGGAGCAATGATTCGTGGGAATCACATGTTGGATATCATCGCACGTTTTTGTGTTGAAAGTATCACAACTTGGATAACAGTGCCGAAGGCAGGCTAGCGCCGCAGGCTAAGGGTAGGTGTATACTAGGGTGCGTCGATATGCACGACTTTTCAGATGCAGCTTTTGGGTAGCACTCAAAAGTTTCGTTTTTTGTGCTGATTCCATAAATGACCGCGGTTTTGCGATAGGACAAAGCCTTCATGACCCTACCGGGCGTTTTATGTCAAAAAGCGGAGTTTTTGTATTTTTTCTTGTTTTTTGGTTCCGGATTTCATCCCAAACTGTCGGGGCGGCTGTTGCACGGTCGGATGGCCACCGCCTACACTAAATACAAGTTTTGCAGCTTGGCAGGACCACCGGACACCTCACGTGTGTGTCCCAAACCTCAATTTTCACCCTTTTTGCCCGCCCTTCTATTCAAAAAATAGGGGGAGGGCCTATGCATTTGCCTTTGTGTCTGTGTGTTGTTGTTGTTGTTGTTGTTGGCGTCTGTGTACAAGGAAGGAGTTGAGCTAGAGTAACCAGATTTGGAGGGTACTTCAGGAGTAGCGTCCAAACAAATAATCCGGTGGTGCAAATCCCGTCCGGGTCGCACAAGGGCTGCTGCAGGTGCATCATGGTTTACATGAGCGGGAGGGGGATTTCCGCCATTGTTGGTGCTAGCAGGGCACATAGGGGTATTTTTGGAATCGGGGCGACGAGACAAGATGAATGGACCTGGTCCCGACCCCATCGGCCACTTTTACACGTTTGCCAGATCAGGATCTTCAAAAAAGGGGGTCGACCGACTAAAACAAGCTAGGGCCCGCCCTTCCGTCGAACCGAGTTGCCAGCTCCGCTTCGCTGCGCCGGCAACTCGGTTCGACAGGGGGCCGGCCCAGCTTGGCCTGCCGGCGGCCTTTCCTCGGGCCTTTGGCCCTCGCATCAGACCCAACTTGGCCAGTCGAAGGCCCGGGCCTTCGGCCCGCTCGCATCACACACCCCGTGAGCGGGTAAAGCACAGTTATCGATGTACCATCGTGACTTAGGCCCGCCCTTCTATTCACAATATGCAATAGTCCTTACACTTTTTACTCCAACTGTCCTTAGAATATGCCCATTTCATTGGTCTCTTCGCCCTCATTCCGAAAATACCCATATTTGCCATGCTACTGCAACTCCTTGCAATAGAGGCACAGCAGGAGCGCAAAACGAGTCCGTCGCACTTTTCCCCATAACTCATGAAGGCGGGCTCCTGGACCCCCCTTCCGACCCCTCGTTGAAGAGGCCTTGCCAAGACCTATCCAAAACTTAAGTAAAAATTTTCAGTCGGTCGACCCCCTTTTTTCAAGATCCTGATGTGACTAATAGACGAAGTCGGGCTCCTGGACCCCCTTTCCGACCCCTCGTCGAAAAGGTCTTGCTGAGACCAATCGAAATCTGCAAAAAATTTTTTTTAGTCGGTCGACCCCCTTTTTTGAAGATCCTGATCTGGCCAACTCGTAAAAGGGGCCGATGGGGTCGGGACCAGGTCCATTCATCTTGTCTCGTCGCCCCGTTTCCCAAAAAATACCCCTATGTGCCCTGCTAGCACCAATAATGGCGGAAATCCCCCTCCCGCTCATGTAAACCATGATGCACCTGCAGCAGCCTTTGTGCGACCCGGACGGGATTTGCACCACCGGATTATTTGTTTGGACGGTACTCCTGAAGTACCCTCCAAATCTGGTTACTCTAGCTCAACTCCTTCCTTGTACACAGACGCCAACAACAACAACTACAACTACAACAACAACAACACACAGACACAAAGGCAAATGCATAGGCCCTCCCCCTATTTTTTGAATAGAAGGGCGGGCCAAAAAATTTATTGCAGATTTCGATTGGTCTCAGCAAGACCTTTTCAACGAGGGGTCGGAAAGGGGGTCGAGGAGCCCGACTTCGTCTATTAGTCACATCAGGATCTTGAAAAAAGGGGGTCGACCGACTGAAAATTTTTACTTAAGTTTTCGATAGGTCTTGGCAAGACCTCTTTAACGAGGGGTGGGAAGGGGGGTCCAGGAGCCCGCCTTCATGAGTTATGGGAAAAAGTGCGACGGACTCGTTTTGCGCTCCTGCTGTGCCTCTATTGCAAGGAGTTGCAGTAGCATGGCAAAATATGGGTATTTTCGGAATGAGGGCGAAGAGACAAATGAAACGGGCATATACTAAGGACAGTTGGAGTAAAAAGTGTAAGGACTATTGCATATTGTGAATAGAAGGGCGGGCCTGAGTCACGATGGTACATCGATAACTTTGCTTTACCCGCTCACGCTGTGTGTGATGCGAGCGGGCCGAAGGCCCGGGCCTTCGACTGGCCAAGTTGGGTCGATGCGAGGGCCGAAGGCCCGAGAAAAGGCCGCCGGCAGGCCAAGCTGGGCCGGCCCCCTGTCGAACCGAGTTGCCGGCGCAGCGAAGCGGAGCTTGTTTTACTACAATTTTTCATTTGTTTTTTCTCTTTTTTCAGCTTTTATCGAGGATCGTACCGACCCAGTCGGTCTATACCATGACCACAGGTTGTATAAAACAGTGTAGGGGTACATAGAACGCAAGGCAGCCCCCGGACCGGGGCTGTGTAGGGAGGGGGAGGAGGGAGGGAGGGGAGGCGGAGAAAACAAATGCCCAAAATCGTCCTAAATCAGCTGTTTTGCCTGTTGGTATATACTGTATTGCGGTGCAGCTAGCTCGGCAAGTGTTTCTTCCCCTTGCCTACCCAGGACTCACCAAGAGCGCGTCCGCTACGAGTGGATACGCGCAGGAAGATGCCGCGGCCCCACCGATCGGAGCGCCCCTAGCGGCAGTGGTGGGGACTGGCGCGGGGCCCCGCGAGACTGTGCCGCCGCGCCGCTGGCGGACGAAGGACTATGTGGGTGGGTCCGAACGGAAAAAGTGGAAAAATATTTGTGCGGACATAACTGAGCTTCTTCAATAGTTAGGTTGATAGGTGTATGTGATTTTACTTTGGAATAGACCGCCTGAATATGTTTACACTCTACCAAAAATGTCCTGTCAACGCCGTTAATTTATTACCAGTTTTCACTGTAGGTTAACTCACAGCGTTTACTGTGATCTGCTCACGGGATTCACTGTGATTTGGTTCACAGTAAACACTGTGAGTTTGACGCCGCTGAGCACCGAAGTGCTGCAAATCAGGCTCCAATTCACGGCGTTTACTGTGGTCAGATCACAGTGAACACTGTAACCGAGATCACAGTGAACGCCGTGAACTAGTTCACAGCAAACGCCGTGAATTGCATAACAGCAAACATTGGTAATGAATTAACGGCGTTGACAGGACATTTTTGGTAGAGTGTACAGATGTTTAAGCCGATGAGGTGGTTTTCACATGTACATGAGACTATTCATACTTTGTCACACACGTAACAAGTCGCTCCCTTCTTAGGCTCACTGCTTGCCTCGGAACCAGACCATGTCTGGAGCGCATGTGCCTGTACAAGGTTTGCTTGTGTTCATATGTAGCTGGACACCGGAGGCCAGACAAGAAATCTTTTTAAAGAGAAATGATCAAAGTAGTCTAAGGCAGCCAGCGTTGTTACTCACAGTGAACATGCTTCCTTTGAGTACATCTTCACAGGTTGACAGACAGAACATAAATGACCGATAATCACGCGCTTTTCCCTAACATTTGTTTTGCTACTTGCTTCTTTTGTTCTGCCAACTTAATTAGTTCGCTCCTTTTTCAAGCGGTGTTTTCCCTTCCCCGGGCCAGTTTGAAATTTCGCGTCTCGCGGTGCCCCGCGCCAGTCCCCACCACTCCGATCGGCGGGGCCGCGGCATCTTCCTGCGCGTATCCACTCGTAGCGGACGCGCTCGTGGTGAGTCCTGGGTAGGCAAGGGGAAGAAACACTTGCCGAGCTAGCTGCACCGCAATACAGTACATACCAACAGTAGACTGTCCCACGAAAAATTACATGTTCTGTTTGCTCACGGGGCACTTGAAAAATAAGTTCTAAATGTAAAAAAAGGAATAAATTCTTTTGGCCGAAGCAATCGGACAGAATTTAGAGGTCGCGCATCGCCCCCAAAAGGGAAAAATTACCTTTTTTTGGCAAATTTCGCCCTTTCTCTCACAGCCACGGCGCTTCCCGGCCGTCCCACGCGACTCGGTCGGACTCCTAGTACCCTCGCGTAACATTCAAGCACCAACCCGACCCTTGCCGACCCCTTAAACTCTTTTATAATAGACAAAAACAACAATTTTTTTCAGAAAATTTTGTTGAAAAGTGCTGAAAAAGGTGTAAGGAGTGAAGATTAGGCAAATCTGTGTGGCTCAATCGATTGGAAATCATCGAAAACCCATGTGTCAAGAATTGGAAGTGCCTACGGTCTTAAATGGCCGCACCCGAAGCAGTGCAAATCCGCAATTTTCGGGAAACGGCCTATTTTACATAGGGGCGTTCCAGACCAAAAAAGCCACTTGGCCGGCGACCATCTCGGACCAAGCTCAAACGTTTTCCGGGGTTCCTTTCATCCTACGGACTGCCTAAACACCAGGGGAGCGAGATCCGACTCGAATTCCGGATTGTATAGGGGTCTTCAACCCCCCCCCCCCCCCGGCGGTTTTTTAGGGTTCGGGACTTGTTGGGCTAGTGGAACCGGCTGTTTAAAAAATGTACCCTTGAGGTTATTCTTGTAGGAAATAGTGCGCTCTTTCGATTGGCGTGTCGCACGAGGCTGTACGACGTCGGGTTTTGACGCTACGGGCTCTCAAAGTCGCTCAATTTCACCATTTTCACTGGAGATGTGATCACATGGCCGCTCAAAGTAGATCATCGTCGATTTCGCTCCTCTGAGGCCTCAATGGTGCCTACCCATGGGTCAACACCCCTACAAAATGTCAGCCATCTCAGGCAATTATTAGAGATGTGTTGATCACGATGAGATAAAAGAAAAAAAATGTTTTTTTCTGGACCCAAATCCTCCTCAGCCCAGTGGTAAAATGGCCCCAAACTTCCAGTGATCACAGTTTCTCTAATAGTTGCCTGAGATGGCTGACATTTTGTAGGGGTGTTGACCCATGGGTAGGCACCATTGAGGCCTCAGAGGAGCGAAATCGACGATGATCTACTTTGAGCGGCCATGTGATCACATCTCCAGTGAAAATGGTGAAATTGAGCGACTTTGAGAGCCCGTAGCGTCAAAAACCCCACGTCGTACAGCCTCGTGCGACACGCCAATCGAAAGAGCGCACTATTTTCCCACAAGAATAACCTCAAGGGTACATTTTTTAAAAAAGCCGGTTCCACCCGCCCAACAAGTCCTGAACCCTAAAAAAAACCCCCGGGGGGGGGGGGGGGGTTGAAGACCCCTATACAATCCGGAGTTCGAGTCGGATCTCGCTCCCCTGGGGTTTAGGCAATCCGTATGGATGAAAGGAAACCCCGGAAAACGTTTGAGCTTGGTCCGGGGGTCGCCGGCCAAGTGGCTTTTTTGGTCTGGAACGCCCCTATGTAAAATAGGCCGTTTCCCGAAAATTGCGGATTTGCACTGCTTCGGGTGCGGCCATTTATGACCGTAGGCACTTCCAATTCTTGACACATGGGTTTTCGATGATTTTCCCAAACGATTGAGCCCCACAGATTTGCCTAATCTTCACTCCTTACACCTTTTTCAGCGCTTTTCAACAAAATTTTCTGAAAAAAAATTTTTGTTTTTGGCTATTATAAAAGAGTTTAAGGGGTCGGCAAGGGTCGGGATGGTGCTTGAATGTTACGCGAGGGTACTAGGAGTCCGACCGAGTCGCGTGGGACGGCCGGGAAGCGCCGGGCTGTGAGAGAAAAAGCGAAATTTGCCAAAAACGGTAATTTTTCCTTTGGGGGCGATGCGCGACCTCTAAATTCTGTCCGATTGCTTCGGCCAAAAGAATTTATTCCTTCTTTTACATTTAGAACTTATTTTTCAAGTGCCCCGTGAGCAAACAGAACATGTAATTTTTCGTGGGACAGTCTAACCAACAGGCAAAACAGCTGATTTGGGCCGATTTTGGGCATTTGTTTTCTCCCCCCCCCCTCCCTCCCTCCTCCCCCCCCCTACACAGCCCCGGTCCGGGGGGTGCCTTGCGTTTTATGTACCCCTACACTTTTTTTACAACCTGTGGTCATGGTATAGACCGACTGGGTCGGTACAATCCTCGATAAAAGCTGAAAAACGAGAAAAAAAATGAAAAATTGTAGTAAAAAAAGGGTGAAAATTGAGGTTTGGGACACACACGTGAGGTGTCCGGTGGTCCTGCCAAGCTGCAAAACTTGTATTTAGTGTAGGCGGTGGCCATCCGACCGTGCAACAGCCGCCCCCCACAGTTTGGGGTGAAATCCGGAACCAAAAACAAGAAAAAATACAAAAACTCCGCTTTTTGACATAAAACGCCCGGTAGGGTCATGAAGGCTTTGTCCTTTCGCAAAACCGCGGTCATTTATGGAATCAGCACAAAAAAACGAAACTTTTGAGTGCTACCCAAAAGCTGCATCTGAAAAGTCGTGCATATCGACGCACCCTAGTGTATACGCCAGGCGTGGCACAGTGGTCCCAATCGTCTCAAACGCGGCCAAAACTAATTTATCGGCGTGCCGTAAGCTGCAAGGCACAGTTTTAGGCACTTGTGAAGGTTTTAAGGGGCGCAAACTGCAAATCTTCAATTTTTTCCTCGTTTAGAAAATCACAAGGGGCGTAAAAAAGGGGGAAATTTTCAAAACCCGTTCCAAAAGTCGTTTTTGTTACAGATTAGACATTTTTGATGTCGAATAGTAAGAATCTGCATTTAGTTTTTGCGGTTTGTTCATTGTTTAGCCCATAATCAAAGAGAAACTGAAAGTCGTGCGCGGAGCAGAAGCCAAAAGTTATAACACGTATATATTTTATCTCTGACTCTAAGCGGATGCGCCACTCGAACCGCGGTAAGTCCTCGGCCCTATTCACCCTCAGACGACGCGATATTGTAAAGAAAACAGTCGAAAAATGTAAAAACAAGACATTTTTACTTTAGAGGTTAGGAGGTTATATTCAATTTATGTATATATTTGAAAGAAAACCGCATTGTTTCGCGTTCTGGCGCTTGTTCCTACTTATAGAGTTTTATCTAAGGAATCTTATGAGCCATGAGCGAAATGCCAACTCTTACTACTTCGTTTTATATTTCAAAATGAAATTTTTGTAGCCACAACTAAAATGTTGCGAAGCAACAGCTCATTTTTGGCGTTTGCAGGCGTTCAATTGAATTGTGGACGTACAGTCAACTTAAAAAAAGACCGAACATTCAATTATTGATATTGGTCAGCGAGGATTTGGTGAGAAACGTAAGAAAACCGGAGCTGATTTTCAGCACCAAAACCGGCGTCGGAGAAGGCCTCTTTTCAAGGCCGTTGTTCTGGGCTTTACCCTCTTCTGATTGACATTAAAAACGTGGGGTTGTGTACCTGGATGCTTTATCTTTCGGACCTGATAAGCGAAATTCACGGGTATTGCGTTCTGAAAAGGGGGTTTTGGCCGCGTTTTCGGCATTTGGGACCACTGTGCGTGGATTGTCGAAACTGGCGCAGCATCGCGAAGCCTGTTACGACAGGACACGGGCCTCGCGTACACTCGGGCGTACACCTTCCTTGTTAAATAAATGTACTCTAGAAACTGAAGAGAGTGCATGGCATGCTCCTCCTAGGAGTCAACCACAAAGCACGCTCTTCCCAAGAGCATGCTTGCAAGCACACTCTTCCCAGGAGCATGCTTGGCAAGCACGCTCTTCCTAGGAGCATGCTTGCATGCACTCTCAAGGATGAAAGCGTGCCTCTTCGTTGATGTGAGTCCATAATAGTGACGCAGCACGCTTTATCCCAGAGAGTGCTTGCAAGCATGCTCCTGGGAAGAGTGTGCTTGCAAGCATGCTCTTGCGAAAAGCGTGCTTTGTGGTTGACTCCTAGGGAAGCATGCCATGCACTCTCCTCAGTTTCTAGAGTACTCTTTCCGTTATTCAAAGCGGCTCCAGACAAAACAAGCTAGGGCCCGCCCTTCCGTCGAACCGAGTTGCCGGCGCAGCGAAGCGGAGCAGGGGGCCGGCCCAGCTTGGCCTGCCGGCGGCCTTTTCTCGGGCCTTCGGCCCTCGCTTCAGACCCAACTTGGCCAGTCGAAGGCCCGGGCCTTCGGCCCGCTCGCATCACACACAGCGTGAGCGGGTAAAGCAAAGTTATCGATGTACCATCGTGACTTAGGCCCGCCCTTCTATTCACAATATGCAATAGTCCTTACACTTTTTACTCCAACTGTCCTTAGAATATGCCCATTTCATTTGTCTCTTCGCCCTCATTCCGAAAATACTCATATTTGCCATGCTACTGCAACTCCTTGCAATAGAGGCACAGCAGGAGCGCAAAACGAGTCCGTCGCACTTTTTCCCATAACTCATGGAGGCGGGCTCCTGGACCCCCCTTCCGACCCCTCGTTAAAGAGGTCTTGCCAAGACCCATCGAAAACTTAAGTAAAAATTTTCAGTCGGTCGACCCCCTTTTTTCAAGATCCTGATGTGACTAATAGACGAAGTCGGGCTCCTGGACCCCCTTTCCGACCCCTCGTTGAAAAGGTCTTGCTGAGACCAATCGAAATCTGCAATAGGGATGTAAATGCCGGTAATATTACCGGTAAAGAACGGTATAATACGGTAAAATACCGTATTTTACGGAGACCCCGGTAAAATTGGTATTTTTCGGTAATTTTGAAATATTGACTTATTTGAACTTCTTTAGCTTCCATACGATTAGACAGGACGTACGGACTGAAAATAGCGCTTCTTTTGAACTCTTGGTTTGTATCTGCCCCTCGTGCCACCCCGTGTACGTGTAAGACGTCTAGCCACTTAAAATTAATGTGAAGTTAATGTTCTCTTCTTTTGCAAAACTTGTGGAAATCAAAATCCATTTACGCGACCCAAATCTCCGAAAGGCAAATCAAAAACCTTTCTTTGTTGCCAAGGTTCATATAATTTTAACTAACTTAAAATTGAAAAGAGGTAAATCTAGGGGTAGATATTTGTTAGAAATTTGAGCTGAAAAGTGTAATGAACATTGGTATGGTTGTTGGACACCTTGCAGCCTTTAAGGAAAAAAGTTTCTTCATGGAATTGAGACAACTTACTTGGATTACGAGAAAAACGGCGCCCGTTTTGTTAATTCTTAAGTATATTTGGGCTGTTAACTTTGCTGCTCTACGCATTTCTTAATCCAGCCCAGTAGGAATAAGTGAAAAGCAGTCAGATTCAAAATTGATTTGGGAGGGTCTAGTGGGAGAATTGTTCATATTTTTGACCCACAGGGTCTTCTTTAAGTCAAGAAAAATCAATTTTACCCAATTTTACCGTATAATACGGTAAAATACCGTATTTTACCGTAATTTACGTAACTTTGAATCTTACCGGTATTTTTGCATCCCTAATCTGCAATAAATTTTTTTGTCGGTCGACCCCCTTTTTTGAAGATCCTGATCTGGCCAACTTGTAAAAGCGGCCGATGAGGTCGGGACCAGGTCCATTCATCTTGTCTCGTCGCCCCGATTCCAAAAATACCCCTATGTGCCCTGCTAGCACCAATAATGGCGGAAATCCCCCTCCCGCTCATGTAAACCATGATGCACCTGCAGCAGCCCTTGTGCGACCCGGACGGGATTTGCACCACCGGATTATTTGTTCACATTCACATCTTTCCGAAACTGTGGTTAATCTTTAGTTTAAGTCTATTTTGTATCAAAAGATGGTCACGATTCACGATGAATGTTCGTGGATTTACGAAGAACATTTCTAAATTACCAAGTCGTGAATTCACGAAAGTGCTCTGGCTAAAATCTTCACCGGAGGCTTCTTCGTATATTCAGAATATTTATCTTTACAGTGAAGTGTTGGTGAAAATCATTATGGGCCGGTTGACTTTTAGCTCAGCAACATGCATCCATTGGTCCACAGACAGTGGTGCACAGTGAAATCCCCTGAAAATGTATCTTTATAACCATAAAGAGTGTTGCTTGCTATCGAGCTCTAATCGGTAGAAACCGGTCAAATAGACCCCTACCCTCAAAGGCGTTGACCATCTTTTGATACAAAATAGACTTACTCTAAAGATTAACCACAGTTTCGGAAAGATGTGAATTTGAAGTCTGTTTTGGAATGTCGCGGGGAGACGTTAAACCATAGAAGGTGTAGAAGCACTGACCTAAACATGAGATTTCAACATCAAACGCTATTTATATGTCCCTGCACTGTCAGAAAATTCCGAAAAAAAAGAATAACAGGAAAAGTAGCGATATTCATCGCCAACTTTGGCCCGTCCCGTACATTAAGAAACGTACAAATTTCGCCTATGTTTGACCCTGACGGGAATTAAACCTGAGTCTGGGGTTAAAATAAATGTAGTTTTCGTCATCAGCACCCTCAAAAACAACAGAAACAATGCAAAAACTCAAATAAAAAGAATGTTCAAAAAATACCCCGCTGGGATTTGAACCCGGATCCGAACTTCTCCGATTCGCTCGAAACTGGCACCATTGGTTTTTTCTCGTCGCCCCGATTCCAAAAAATACCCCTACATGCCCTTCTAGCTGCATCCGTTGCCGATATCCTCCTCGACCCCATGTAGACCATGATGCACCTGCAGCAGCGCCCCCGAGGCTCGGATCGGATTTGCTGCCACCGGGCGGTTCTTAGAGTCACCGAAGGAGGCTGCATACCAAATTTGATCAAGATAGGACCGTGGGAAGTCCTCGGACGAACGAACGAACGGACGGACGCACAGCAGGGATCATACTATATGCCCGTCCCTCCGTCATTTTTTTTTACAAATAACAGGAAAAGTAGCGATATACATCGGCAACTTTGGCCCGTCCCGTACATTAACAAATGTGTGAATTTCGCCTTTGTTTAACCCTGACGAATTTAAACCAGGGTCTAGGGTCAAAATAGATGTTATTTTCGTCATCAGCGCCCGGGTGATTCCGTGCGTAAGGGGTCATTTCAGGTCACCGGGGCCTTCCGCCTGAACTAAGGTTGATTTGGTAGCTCGGGCAATTCCAATTTGTTGTACTAAACGAGGACCATGTCCTCATGTGGATAAGTCAATCTACCTTTGGTTTTTCTAGGTTTTGTAAGCTGCTAAAGTGTCGTTTTGTAAGTTCCGTCATGGTCACCAACACCTATAAGACAACATTGCCATGCTGTAATGTATGACTCAACCACATCAAAAGAAAACTGGCTATTTCCCTCTCTTCCGTGACTTATTCTTCACAAAATTACGGGAGGTGACCTTCGTATCATCACTTGTTGAACCCGAAACAACCTATGGGAAAATGTCCACCGTGTGACCATGTGACCTATGCTGCTTTCACAAATGACGGTCTACAGGGGTTCCTTTTCGTTTTAGAACCTCGCGACCACTTGCGATCGAAAGAACATCGAAAACGCTTCCAGAAACCCGTGCCCGCGGGACCTGGCGCGGTCAAACGACGCTTCCAGGCCGCCAGAATTGTTCAAAACGGTTAGGGTGTACAAATTGATGTAAATTCCGTTTCGGGCCGTAGCTCCTCCATCTGAGGGAGAAAGTTACCACAACCTTCGCTGAAAAACGCTATTTTGGATGCTCACAATGACACCGTCAACAGTTTTTACGTATCCTGTAACCCAGCGGGTCAGGAGACTAAACACTTCGCTTTGTAAATTCCGTAATCTGTAAATTCCATCATTATTTCTGTAAATTCCGCCGTATTTCATAGGGGGTGAAATTAAAAGTCAACTTGTAGCGTTGCCACGCTCAGAGGGGTACTGTGGGGTACTATGTATGCCATCTACACCAAATTTAGCCCCAAAAGTTGAACTTTTTAAAAAAAATTGCTACATCCTAAATGACCCTCTACGCACGGAATCACCCGCCCTCAAAAACATAAGCATCAATGCAGAAACTCGAATGAAAAGAAAGTTTAAAATATACCCCACTGGGATTTGAACCCGGGTCCGAACTTCTCCGATTGGTTCGAAAGTGGCACCATTGGTTTTTTCTCGTCGCCCCGATTCCAAAAATACCCCTACATGCCCTCCTAGCTGCATCCGTTGCCGAGATCCTCCTCGACCCCATGTAGACCATGATGCACCTGCAGCAGCGCCCCCGGGGCTCGGATCGGATTTGCTGCCACCGGGCGGTTCTTAGGGTCACCCAAGGAGGCTGCATACCAAATTTGGTCAAGATCGGACCACGGGAAGTCCTCGGACGAACGGACGATCGGACGAACGAACGAACGGACGCACAGCATGCATCATACTATATGCCCGTCCCTCCGTCATTTTTTTTAACAAAAAATAAACGGGACGGGCCAAAAAATGAACGGGACGGGCCAAAAATCATGGAGTTTTTCCGAAACTTTTGCATGGAGCTCTCCATAAATGCAAATTCTGGGCTTTCTCCGAAAATTTTCGGAATTTTGAACAAAAATGCATGCCTCACTATCACGAAAACACGAAAAAAGGTTTGCAACCAGTTACAAAATGAGGGAAAGGCAAACCCCTACTTGTTTACCTCAGTTTTCATAATATTATGGGAAAGCTACAGGATATAAGTCAAATGAGCTCGAAAAAGATTGTCCCTTCTAGGACCATTTCAGACTATAGAAAGCTTCAGCAAAGCCCTCTTTTCACCATTCTGAGAAAAGACATGCATTTTACCTCCCATCAGGACCCAAGTAATGCTCCGAAGAACATCTGTTTAAGCCCTGAGAAAATATCTCCGAAAAAAGATGGAAAATGAATGGAGTCTCCATGTACGTGATTATAGGGTTTTTCTCCATGAAATTTCGGAGCTAATTTCTTACAGTGTGGAGCCATTGTAGCAGCACCAGCCGGCTTTGAGGTGGTAAAAGCATCATGCGCAACTGAAAATAGGGGTGAAAGCGAAGATCCGATCTCGTCAGTACACTTTTCGTCTAAGAAGTGTACGGTAAACATGAAAATTTGTCGCATATCTGTACTTCGAGCCTCATAGAAACTAGACAAATGCTTCAAATGACAATCCAAGCACACCGTTGGAAAGGAGAGACTCTGACGGTCATTTTGAGATATCGCGGGGGAAAATCGGTTTATAACTGCCGAAGATACAGTCGCGCAAAGTTGCAATTAGGGCCTTGAAAAACACAAACGTGGCTCTGTAGCCTAACAAACGACTCCAATCGAATTTCTGGCCGCAGTTTCTTAAAGTACAGCTCAAAACCTTTCAAATGAGCCCAGAATGGTCCAAATCGGTCAATAATTGGCGATTTCAGCATTTTGGACTTCAGTAAAAACAGCCTAAATTATTCAAAGGCGTTGAGCGACCTCTAATTTTGTGAAATTTGGAAAACCCCGAAACACGTTAACTTTTTTTTTGATAAAAAATCAATTTTCACCCGGCGGTCATGAGATTTCGAAACTTTTTGCAAAAGTGAAACACCCTACCGCCCGATCCATCATCGTCAGTGCAACTTCGCACGGCATCTAAAGGACACTTGAAGGCAACTTGAGTCAAAATTGCAGCCTTCCAGCTCTAAAATTCGGGATTTGAGATCACTTTAATTAAGTGTCCCCTTATTTTTTCCCGCCATTTACATCACATCAAGTAAAACTGGTTATTTTGTAAAAAAAAAGTTACACCCAAGTATTTCTTCAATAGAAAAAAGATTCTTACTTTGTATACCCTTAACCCTTAGCGAAAATTATCTTTTGTTACGTTATGAAAGAACTCTGCAAACGCTAGTGTGCGCATGGCACACTGTTCAACATGTGTGCATGCATGCCATCCTTTCAAACAGTGTGCCGAGACTGCGTGGGTCCTGGGCACTCGGTTAAAAATTGTGTGCCTCCATCAACGCTGTTTAAACCAATGCGCCTGGAGGCACACAGTTTAGTACAGTTTGCATGTAGGCATATGGACCAGGTACAAACTTGCGTTTGCAGAGCAGTAATAACATGTTATGTTAAGAATCCCTGTCAGGTTCCCAATTTTTGGATGGACGATAGCGAAGCCCGTTACTCCAGTGGGGTTGAAAAGTTTTGTCTGTCTGTCTGTTTGCGTGTGTGTGTGTGTGCACTACTCCTCCTGAACGGCTCGGCCGATCTGGCTGAGATTTTGCAGGGTCATTAGGTATGTCCTTGGCTCGCCACACACCAAAATTCAGCTTTCTATCTCAATCCATTCGGTCATATTAGCCAAAGAAACACTTAAACTAGGGGTACGCGCCGTTTTGTTTGGGCGCGTAGTAGGCGAGCGATGCGTCTGTATTCTTGTAGAAGATGGTGAAAAATATATGCAAAGAAAGGGCCCAAATACGGGTCAATTGAAACTAAATTTTTAAAAGTTTGGTCACAAATTGGAAAATTTTTGGGGAAAGAAAAGGTCTGGGATGAAATTGGAAGTCATTTTCGTGATCAGCACACCAAAAACTGCGGGAAACTATGTAAAACTCGATGTAAAATTTTGGTCCGAAATTGGTAAATATTTAAAAAAGTAAAGGTCTGAGATGAAATTGGAAGTCATTTTCGTGATCAGCCCCCAAAAAACTGCAGGAAACTATGTAAAACTCGATGAAAAAATTTTGGTCCGAAATTGGTAAATATTTGGAAAAGAAAAGGTCTGAGATGAAATTGGAAGTCATTTTCGTGATCAGCGCCCCAAAAAACTGCAGGAAACTATGAAAAACTCGATGTAAAAATTTTGGTCCGAAATTGGTAAATTTTGGAAAAGTAAAGGTCTGAGATGAAATTGGAAGTCATTTTCGTGATCAGCACACCAAAAACTGCAGGAAACTATGTAAAGCTCGATGTAAAAATTTTGGTCCAAAATTGGAAAATATTTGGAAAAGTAAAGGTCTGAGATGAAATTGGAAGTCATTTTCGTGATCAGCACACCAAAAACTGCAGGAAACTATGTAAAACTCGATGTAAAAATTTTGGTCCAAAATTGGTAAATATTTGGAAAAGTAAAGGTCTGGGATGAATTGGAAGTCATTTTTGTGATCAGCACACCAAATACTGCGAAAGCAATGAAACACCGAGGAAATTTTGGTCGCAAATCATGAAATTCTAGTTGAAAGTATGGGTCTCAGTTGTTAGGTTTTTAAGAGCGTTTCCTGTTCATAGTGTCATGCCACGAACCCTGACCCCGTTACTCAGTCGAGTAACATTTAACAGCCAGCATTGAATTTCTTAATACGATTCACAAATACTTCAAATTTCCATTCGATATCTCCTTGTTACTGAACTTATGAATACGCAATGTTATTAGTAATACCTAAATAGCCTTTCTCCTTTTAGTTTAAACTGTGGATTTAACTATATTGATTTATCTGCATTAATTAAAAAGAGACATATTTACAGGCAGGCTGATTTCAACTACTTTACGGAGAAGACCTTCTGTCAGATCCAATGAATCGTGTCATAGAATCCAATGTCGAGGCCACTTATTGCTAAATGCAAGTTTATTTTTTGATAATGATAGTCATGGTGTGTTATTTAATCTTTGAAACAGTTT
This sequence comes from Thrips palmi, assembly GCF_012932325.1. Classification (NCBI taxonomy): domain Eukaryota; kingdom Metazoa; phylum Arthropoda; class Insecta; order Thysanoptera; family Thripidae; genus Thrips; species Thrips palmi. The sequence goes on along the minus strand of NW_023144630.1, from coordinate 10,021,562 downwards.
AGCAAAAGTATTTACCTAACATTCTGAGTAAATTAAAAAAAAAAAAAGCAAACTCAAACCATGACCAACACAAATTACCAGTTGTCGCAGACAATGTATGATTAAGTTAAAAGAATCGTCTCATGAAATCATATGACCAAGTCAGTGAATCGTCTCATTGAATCTGATGTCAATGTCAAACCTTGAATGCGCTACACTCACTCATCATATGGTTTTCTTTAAGGTTAGTACTATAGTAAACTCACAGCATTGCAATGAAGCCTTTTCCCAGAATCAGTGCCAAGAGTCAGCAAAGACTATTTATTTTGGCAAGATTAGCATCTGGTTTGTACTCATAGAATGTATTAATATATTTTCTAACTGTTATTGAGCAAAGCAAACAACTGAAAAATATAGTGTCTGAGAACACTCACAAAGGTTAAAAAGACCAAATCATTCTTGCAATTATCAAACACACTCCACTGACTAAAACATTTCCCCTGTAGTGGGGGGGGGGAGGGTGGACGGACGGACGAAACGCGTAATAATTGTCACTTTCATTTTCCGTATTTCACTGAGTTGACTCTCCGGAGGGGTTTCAATCATTCTAAAATATCGAAAAACTATGACCGTACTCACTTCTAAGCCCTTCTGCTCTTTAGTTTGTCTTATTTGCCAATGTTTTGACAGGTCCCGTATTTAAGAGTCGCGGCCGCAAGTATGAAAAATTGCTACGAGCTGCCAAGCACTGCCAACCTAACCACGCTAAGAACCTAATTCAAAAAGATGTTTTGAATATTTCAAACAATAGTAATCGTGAATATAAGATAAACTCCCCCTGGGGGAGATTTAGGAGCCTTCCGGTGCGAAATTTTGAAACTATTTGTGCGGTAGTTGCTGAGAAACGTGAGTGAGTTACAGACACACAGACAGACAGACAGACGCACGACCAGTCACTTTTTGGTACCCCCAAACACGGCATGGGCTCGCTATCGCTCGCCAAAAACGGCAGAAACACCCTAATCGGGCGGGGTTTATTCACCCCCTACTAATTGGATATGCAAAAGAACGCAACTTTCGAAGCGGCCAGCCTGGCTCGCGGGGGTCTACAGAATTGGAAAACGGCACAGAGCGGTTGCCCTTGACAACCTCTTCATGATGCGACCCCCACCCCCTTCAAAATCCTCATTTTTTGAGGTACGGCCCTTAGATCAGGCTGACGTCATTCTCTCGGTCACCCTGATCAAGAGTGAAACGCACCAAACGTGGTCTAGACCACACCAAGTGGTGGTGCGCTGTTATTCCCGGAACACTTCTTTCACATCATCTGGCGGAACAAACGCCAGGGCAAGCAGCATGTGGACCCCGATCTTGATCTCTCTGTCATCAGGATCATTGATGACGGCTTGTTGGCTGAGCGCACGGTAAAAACTTCGTCGTGTTTTTCAAGGACCGGTCACCTCAGCTAAGGGTCTTGGCCCCTAGTCCTTAGGGAGACGCCTCTGGCTAAGGTAGCTCCTTAGCCAAACTTGCCCAGTGCGTTCCGCCATTTTTAACCCCACATTTGCTAATTGTAGGAATTCAGGAAAAAAGCTAACAAGGTAGGTTTACGCCAGACCGCGTCTTGTCGTAACAGGCTTCGCGCGTCGCTGCCTGTTCCTCCAATCCGCGCCTGGCGTACCTACCTTGGCCTGCGGCGCTAGCCTGCTTTCGGCAGGCACTGGCTTGTCCATCGTCGGTTCCTTCTAACTTGATGCATGCTGGGGGGGAGCCCCCCAGACCCCCCTTTATTCTAGATCCCTTCTAACTTTTTAACTTGTCGGGGCTGGGGGGCTCCGCCCTCCAGACCCCCCTTCTTCAAGACTGAAGTAATCTGCCTGCAGAAAACTCGATTTTTCGCCGTTTTTGAGGTGTTTTTCAGCTGTAAAAACTGAACCAGTTGAGCTAGGATAGTGCAATTTTGCGTGTGCCGAGCCAAGGACATGCCCAAAAAGTGTGCAAAATATCACCGAGATCGGCCGAGCCGTTCAGGAGGAGTAGTGCGGACACACACAAACACACACACACACAGACAGACAGACAGGAAAAACTTTTCAACCCCAATGGAGTAACAGGCTTCGCTATCGCTCAGCCATAAAGTATGCAAAATATCACCGAGATCGGCCGAGCCGTTCAGGAGGAGTAATGCGGACACACACACTCGCACACACACACTGATAAAACTAAGGCGTATTATTACGCCTTTCCTCAAGCGTAAAATCTTGAAGCGTACTTCTGCGCTTGACTTCAAGCGTAAAGAAGAGCTACGCTTGAAGCCAAGCGTACTCAAGCCAGGTCAGAAATTCTTACGCCCTGCTTCAAGCGTAAAGTCAGTACGCTCAATTTCAAGCGTAAAGAAAACCTATGCTCAATTTTACAAGCACAGGAGAATGCGCACATTCATCGTGTGAAACCAGCTTAATTTAATTTCAGATAATATCTTACATTAGCTTCATGCATCCTTCATACAATAAATGAACTTTCAAAGAAAATTACAAAATGTATGAAAAAGATGTTTGGGGGTCCAAGTCCTATAGGCCTTTAGGACTCCGGAACACTCCAAAAGTGTTTACACCTGGCGCAGTTCCGGCATTCACTCTTGAGACACTTACCTTGTAGTGCTATCCATTAATTGTTCCTGTTGGTTTGGTTTTAATGTTTATGATTTGTTTCTTAGTCTCAGACCGCTGGCGCTGGTTTTCATGTTTCCTGATGACATGCTGAAGGCCTAGCCCCACAGACAGACTGCATAACCTCTTGGTGCTGATAGGACAGTTCGATTTTACTTTACTTTCAAGTTTGTGAGTATGCTGTGACTGTGAGCATTAAGATTTCTTCGGGCGACACACTGGGCACAACTTCAAAATGCTTGACATGGCCTTTGAACTGATCCGTTTGAAATAAAGTTTGTCAACACAAACACACATCTTGACTATTCACCCTCAGTCTCGAGTGCAAATAAGATATTTTTTGCTTTTTACACCCCGGAGTGTGAAAAGCAACAAGTAACTTTGCACTCGAGACTGAGGGTGAATAGTCAAGATGTGTGTTTGTGTTGACAAACTTTATTTCAAACGGATCAGTTCAAAGGCCATGTCAAGCATTTTGAAGTTGTGCCCAGTGTGTCGCCCGAAGAAATCTTAATGCTCACAGTCACAGCATACTCACAAACTTGAAAGTAAAGTAAAATCGAACTGTCCTATCAGCACCAAGAGGTTATGCAGTCTGTCTGTGGGGCTAGGCCTTCAGCATGTCATCAGGAAACATGAAAACCAGCGCCAGCGGTCTGAGACTAAGAAACAAATCATAAACATTAAAACCAAACCAACAGGAACAATTAATGGATAGCACTACAAGGTAAGTGTCTCAAGAGTGAATGCCGGAACTGCGCCAGGTGTAAACACTTTTGGAGTGTTCCGGAGTCCTAAAGGCCTATAGGACTTGGACCCCCAAACATCTTTTTCATACATTTTGTAATTTTCTTTGAAAGTTCATTTATTGTATGAAGGATGCATGAAGCTAATGTAAGATATTATCTAAAATTAAATTAAGCTGGTTTCACACGATGAATGTGCGCATTCTCCTGTGCTTGTAAAATTGAGCATAGGTTTTCTTTACGCTTAAAATTGAGCGTACTGACTTTACGCTTGAAGCAGGGCGTAAGAATTTCTGACCTGGCTTGAGTGCGCTTGGCTTCAAGCGTACAAACTCTACGCTTGAAGCAGGGCGTTCCAGCCTTTAGTACGCTTCAAAGAGGCGTAATACTACGCCTTAGTTTTACCAGTGCAGACAGACAGGAAAAACTTTTCAACCCCACTGGAGTTACAGGCTTCGCTATCGCACGGTAAAAACTTCGTCATGTTTTACAAGAACCGGTCACCTCAGCTAAGGGTCTTGGCCCCTGGTCCTTAGGGAGACCCGTCTGGCTAAGGTAGCTCCTTAGCGTTTGTTTACATGGCGGCCATATTGAGCCTATAACCTAATTGGCTGAGCGATAGCGAAGCCTGTTACTTCAGTGGGGTTAAAAAGTTTTGTCTGTCTGTCTGTGTGTGTGTGTGTGTGTGTCCGCACTACTCCTTCTGAACGGCTCGGCCGATCTCGGTGAGATTTTGCTCACTTCTTGGGTATGTCCTTGGCTCGGCACACGCGAAATTTCACCATCCTAGCTCAACTGGTTCAGTTTTTTATAGCCGAAAAACACCTAAAAAACGGCGAAAAATAGAGCTTTCTGCAGATAGATCACTTCTGGCTTGGAGAAAGGGAGCCTCGACAAGTTAAAAAGTGACAAGCGTCAAGATCGTGTTATCTGCAGATAAGACAACTCTATTCAGAATGTACTCTACAAACTCAAGTGTGTACATAGTACACTCCACCTGGAGTGTACATGCATGTACACTTCAGCCTGGAGTGTACTTAGCATGTACACTTCAACCTGGAGTGTACTTGGCATGTACACTTCAGGTTGGCGTGTACCTTCAGGTACACTGTTGCTGGCTCTCTGCTGCTGGTATGAGCCACCTGGCACGCCAACCTGGAGTGTACACGCCAAGTACACTCCAGGGTGAAGTGTACATGCCAAGTACACTCCAGGGTGAAGTGTACATGCATGTACACTCCAGGTTGAAGTGTACGTGCATGTACACTCCAGGTGGAGTGTACTATGTACACACTTGAGTTTGTAGAGTAGGGGGGTCTGGGGGGCCCCCAGCATTCAACAAGTTAAAAAATAACCGACAATAGACAAGCCATTGCCTGCCGCAGGCAGGCTAGCGCCGCAGGCCAAGGTAGGTACGCCAGGCGTGGATTGGAGGAACAGGCAGCGAGACATCGCGAAGCCTGTTACGACAACACGCGGTCTGGCGTAAACCTACCTTGTTATACTGATGCTTCACGCTCAACAGACGAATTTAACCGTCTAAAGGTAGTTAAAATTCAAAAAAAACCACGGTCAAATGTGCGATTTCTCCATCACGAGTGCTCGTTTGCCTCTGGGTGATCTGGTTCATTCACGTTCGTGAAATATGTGGTCGGCTGAGGGAGCGCCGTAGCGTAAACGTAATCCAAATTTCTTTCAGCAATCCTTCCTTCTTTTTGAAAAGCGAGTACAGAATCGGGTTCAGCGTTAATTTTTACGTGGAAAAACATGTTACGTTTTGTTTTATTGGCTGAGCGATAGCGAAGCCTGTTACTCCATTGGGGTTGAAAAGTTTTTCCTGTCTGTCTGTGTGTGTGTCCGCACTACTCCTCCTTAACGGCTCGGCCGATCTCGGTGAGATTTTGCACACTTTTTGGGCATGTCCTTGGCTCGGCACACGCGAAATCGCACTATCCTAGCTCAACTGGTTCAGTTTTTATAGCCGAAAATCACCTCAAAAACGGCGAAAAATCGAGTTTTCTGCAGGCAGATCACTTCTGTCTTGAAGAAAGACCCCCTGTTTGGAGGGCGGACCCCCGGCGGAGTGACCACAAGAGGAACGAAATCGGCAGTGGTCTCCTACGCGGCCTGCTAATTGGGTCTGGAATGCCCCTTTGCTCAAAGTGGAAAAAGCAGCAGGACACAGTGGCGTCGGGTTGAGTATGGCAACTTCGAAGTCAGACATGACTCGGTAAGGTTGCGTGAATCCCACTCTTTGTTGTCTGGCCGCGTTCTTAACCGCCTCCAACACTTGGGTGTACTGGACTTCGGTCTTAGATGAGAGCAGGGCGTACACAAGAGGAAAACACACTTTGTCCTCTCGGCCACTGGCTGTCTGCCGCTTCACGATGCCACTGACAGTGAACACTTGAACAAAAATCTTTGGACTTGTTATGAACAAGGTAGGTTTACGCCAGACTGTGTCTTGTCGGAACAGGCTTCGCGATGCTGCGCCAGTTTCGACAATCCACGCCTGGCGTAAACACCTACCTTGGCCTGCGGCGCTAATCTGCCTTCGGCAGGCTGCCTTCCTTGGAAGACCGTGGAAATTAGCGTGATCCCCTCAGAAAGAGCATTTGGTCATCAAAATCTTCACTAATGGGGCTAAACTTTCGGTCGGAGGTCTGAATGGGTTCTATTTTCGTCATCAGCAGCCTCAAAAACATTTAAAACGACATTGAACTTGACAAAAAGTTGAAAGTTCCAAGAAAGTTGTCTTTCCTGCCGTTTTTAAGGTAGTTCGAGCGACCATGCTATAGTTAATAGAAAGAGTTGAAAATTTGACAGTAGGCTCCTAAGATAGTGATCTAACCACCTGCAAAGTTTCAAACCCGGTCACCGGGCAAAATCAGTGTTAATTCGCGATTAAAAGTAGCCGAAAATAGCATTGCCGCTTATGGGAGTAGGGTTATGTTGCCCATCCGAACCTGGTATATTTCGTTTTTAAAATGCTTGGAGTAAAGGCAAACTGATAAAAAGCATACATATAATCGTATTCCTAGTTACTTTATGAAATGAAAGAGAGAAAATAGCGCGTCACCGGACTTATTTGAGAGAAAAGACATAAAAACGCGGTTTTAGCAGCCGACACTGGAGTCAAGTGCACAACTAAATTAAAAGTTTAAATTCACTTCTTCGCTTTGCCGCTGCCTAGATGGTCCCCAAAGAATTGAATTCTAAGTTAAAAATAGAATGGGGCCTTTATATAATTTTTTCATGGTCTGGAAACCAAATTTTAAAATTTCAACTCTCGCTTGACTAGTATGCCCCGCGCGAACTACCTTAAGGGGAGGTTCTGGTGAAAATGCTATTTTCTCCTAAATAGGTCCCACTGTGAAAATTTGTTAAAAATTTGATGTCTTATCAAGTATTTATTAAAAATTTTTGGCTGAGCGATAGCGAAGCCTGTTACTCCAGTGGGGTTGAAAAGTTTTTCATGTCTGTCTGTCTGTCTGTCTGTCTGTCTGTCTGTCTGTGTGTGTGTGTGTGTGTCTGTGTGTCCGCACTACTCCTCCTAAACGGCTCGGCCGATTCTGCTGAGATTTTGCAGGGTCATTGGGCATATCCTTGGCTCGCCACACACCAAATTCAGCTTTCTATCTCAATCCATTCGGTCATATTAGCCAAAAAACACTTTTAAAAACGGCAGGAAAAAGACAACTTTTTTGGAACTTTCAACTTTTTGTCAAGTTCAATGTCGTTTTAAATGTTTTTGAGGCTGCTGATGACGAAAAAGAACCATTGAGACCTCCGACCGAAAGTTTAGAGCCCCATAAGTGAAGATTTGATGACCAAATTGCTCTTTCTGAGGGGATCACGCTAATTTCCACGGTCTTCCAAGGAAGGCAGGAAGGCAGCCTGCCGAAGGCAGGTTAGCGCCGCAGGCCAAGGTAGGTGTTTACGCCAGGCGTGGATTGTCGAAACTGGCCCAGCATCGCGAAGCCTGTTACGACAAGACACAGTCTGGCGTACACCTACCTTGTCATTGGGGAAGCACATTCCATGCCCTGAACCCAGTCGCAGAGCCTTTTTCTCCCATTTAGGCTATAACTTTAAAAATCTTCTTGCGCATACTATTTGTCGTAAAAGGTTGGCTTAGACATTTTTCACTTCTTCGATTCATTTTTTAAAAATGCCGGCATGCACACCTCTCAAATGTCAATTGCATTTTTATTCGCAAGCTTTCTTACCAAGCATTTCACTATAATTGATCAAAAATGTACAAAATAGTCAAATTTTAGGGACTTTTCAGCTTTAAAAGCTAATAACTAATAATATGATGGAAGTTTTGAGCTCTGCATGCCGGTATCTTTTGAAAATGAGTCGAAGAAGTGAAAAATGTCAAGGTCAACCTTTTACGACAAAATAGTATGCGCAAGGAGATTTTTTAAGATACAGCCAAAATAGGCCCAAAAAGACTCTTCGACTGGGTTTACAGCCTGGCATGTGCCTTCAAAAGTCAAATTTTAGTTGCCTCAATGAAAAATTTTATATTCCAAACAAATTATGACTGTAGGATCCATTTGGAAAATGGCAAGATTTTCACCAGAACCTCCCCTTAAAGTGTTTTTGGCTAATATGACCGAATGGATTCAGATAGAAAGCTGAATTTTGGTGTGTGGCGAGCCAAGGATATGCCTAATGACCCTGCAACATCTCAGCAGAATCGGCCGAGCCGTTTAGGAGGAGTAGTGCGGACACACAGACACACACACACACACACAGACAGACAGACATGAAAAACTTTTCAACCCCACTGGAGTAACAGGCTTCGCTATCGCTCAGCCAACCAGGTGCCACTCTTCCCTAATAGTTCTAGGTTGCGACGAGTTCCGAACACAATGACTCTGTTGACTATGTCAGCCTCCTCGTCATCCTCTTCGCCATTATCCTCGTTCTCGTCACTCTCCGTTCGTGAATCGAAGAGAAGAAAGCACTGCAAAGCCGGCGGTAAGTTTGCTTGCCACAAAATTGGCAAGCCGTTTCGAATGCCAAAAACTGGCAAGCTTGGCCCGGCAACACTCCCCAGCTTGCCAAAATTTGGCAAGCTTATGAAGGTTTCCAACCGAAACTTGCCAAATTTTTGCATTCAAAACGGCTTGCCAAATGTGTGGCAAGCAAACTTACCACCGGCTTTGCAGTGAGTTCTCTCCTAGGAGCGTTTTGGCGAACATCTCAGGCAGTTAACAAAGTTCACTTAGACAAACTGGGTTTTTTGGAAGATCAACCCTTCTACCTCGCCTCATCATCTTCTTTAAATTTTCTTTTTCGGGCAGCTGGCTTAGAACGCCGGAAGGTACAGTGGGTAGCTCAGCTCTCAGTATCTCCGGCACATTGTGAAACATATGGGGTGGGATGGAGAGTGGAGGGGAGGCGGATGTGATGCATTGCGGATTAATAGGGTACTGCGGAGAAAACCCAGACCGGAAGTCAGCGACAGAACGGGAGAAACAAAAGAGCGTCGTCAGGCCGTGCTGAGCGGTGGTGGGGGTCGAAATCGGCGGGGTGGGGGCAGCATGCGCGCGCCGCTTTCACCCCCACCACCGCTGAGCACGACCTCCCGACTCTCTTTTGTTTCTCCCGTTCTGTCGCTGACTTCCGGTCTGGGTTTTTTCCGAAGTACCCTATATTGGATACATTTGGGATGCACCTGGGACGTGACTAATGTTGGCCACCTACAAAAATCGCCAGCCACACTTTTCTACAGCATTCTCCCTATCGCAGTTCAAATTCTGAAATTTGGCAGAGTGGTACGCCTTAGGGTAGAGAACACCTGGAAAAAGTTTCAGAATGTGAACTGCGAATTATTCAAACGAGCCACAGGCTTGCCACCTTAGCGTCTTTCAAGCTGAGAAGCTGCACAGGGGTGCGCTTACTACTCTACAAACTGAAGTGTGTACTCAGTATGCATCTACAGATCCATACTTTAAGGGGGCTCATACATGTTAAAAGCACTTTTCTAAAAAAAAAATTTTGATGTAGACGGACTAAGATTTTACAATTTCTGTGTTAAAATCCTTTTAGATAATTGAGTAAGCTTCATTTTGGCTTAAGGGAAAGTGACTTAAGACATTTTTTAGAGATTTAGTCGAAACGTTTAAAATTTTGCTTCTCGTAAGATGTTGTTCGCATACTTGCTCAGATCTGTGGGGAAAAAATCAGGGAGACTCATCCCCAGTAGTGTCATAGAATTGACTACAATGGGCTTTATATCTGCAATAGTTTTCAAGAAAAAAAATAAAACAATTTTTTTGTTCAAAATTTGTTTAAAAAATTGTTTAAAAAATTGTTTTTATTTTTTTTCTCGAAAACTATTGCAGATATAAAGCCCATTGTAGTCAATTCTATGACACTACTGGGGATGAGTCTCCCTGATTTTTTCCCCACAGATCTGAGCAAGTATGCGAACAAAATCTTACGAGAAGCAAAATTTTAAACGTTTCGACTAAATCTCTAAAAAATGTCCAAAGTCACATTCCCTTGAGCCAAAATGAAGCTTACTCAATTATCTAAAAGGATTTTAACACAGAAATTGTAAAATCTTCATCCGTCTACATCAAAATTTTTTTTTAGAAAAGTGCTTTTAACATGTATGAGCCCCCTTAAGTACATTAAGTACTTATAATATAAGTACACACCTACAGATGCATACCTAGCTGAGTATACATCTACAGATGCATACCTGTTTGCATACCTAGCTGAGTATACATCTACAGATGCATACCTGTTTGCATACCTAGCTGAGTGTACATCTACAGATGCATACCTGTTAGGTGCATACTTGACAAGTATGCATTAGTAGGTGTGTACTTGTCACCATAAAAAATGCCCAGTATCAAGTACACATCTACAGTTGCATACTTGGCTGAGTACACATCTACAGATGCATACCTGTCAAGTATGCATCTGTAGATGTGTACTCAGCTGGGTATGCATTTGTAGATGTGTACTTATAAGTATGCATCTTTGTAGATGTGTACTTATAAGTATGCATCTGTAGATGCATACTGAGTACACACTTCAGTTTGTAGAGTACTCCCCTCGAGGCCTGCGAAGCGCGTGGCTCGTGCGCCTCTCCTAATGGACGGCACCCACCCCTAAGTGCGCATGGGTGAAATAAACGATGAAAACATGCCTAATCTTATCGAAGAGTCCGAAGGTTTGGTTGGTCAAATGAGTCTCCTTTCTCCAACGATGCATAAGCGGAATTCAATTTGAACCAATTTACCGCCCGCTGCACTCACCCCCACCCCCTCGAGGGTGTGGATTTCAAGCATGTTCGAATTTCGCGCAAAACAGCGTCAGGGCGTCCCCCGTACCAAGCAATCATATTTTTTTAGCGATTTTTAGCGATAGCGCAAAGTTGGCAGGCCTGTGGCTCGTTCGAATTCACAGTTCAAATTCTGAAACTTTTTTCAGGTGTCCGCTACCCTTAGGCCTACCACTGTACCGAATTTCAAAATTTGAACTGCGATAGGTGAGGAACTGCAGACGTTCGAAAAGTGCGCATTTTGAGCGATCTCTCTAAGTTGGCAGGCCCGTTGCTCGTTTGAATTTGCAGTTAAAATTCTGAAACTTTGTCCAGGTGTTCTCTACCCTAAGGCCTACCATTCTGCCAAATTTCAGAATTTGTACTGCGATAGGGAGAAAGCTGTAGAAAAGTGTGGCTGGCGATTTTTGTGGGTGGCCAACATTAGTCACGTGGGCTACTCTGATTGAGTCTCCGGGTACTCGAGGGCGCATGCGGGACGATTCATGGACGAAGCCGACGCCGACGCGTCCTGAGACCATCTAGAATGAGAAAAACCTGACGCTGTCGGGATGTCCGGTATACGTTCTGAAAATTCCAATATAGGGTTACCCATGGTGTCCGAAGTTGCTCCCGTTGATGGTACGTACTAGGGATTTAAAGCCTGGTAAACTTACCGGTAAGAATGGGTAAAATACCGGTAATTTACGGTAATTTACCCTGCGAAAATCGGTATATTACGGTAATTTTCGACTCAACCTAACCTTCCTGATGTTTTTACAGCAGAAATTTAGTCAGAGTTTTCAAAGGCATTAATATTTGGCAATAAAAGTGTCTCAACCACTTTCATATGCCTTTTAAAACACTCCGCTAGTCTTAAATTCCCTTTGAAAACAAATTATTAACAGTTCATATGCAAAAGTGCACATAAACATAAGATCGAATTTTTCCGTAGTATTTACCGTACTTGTTTTACAAAATATTCCGTGGTCATTTAACAGTAGTTACCGTTCTTCCGTACAGTCCATGCCGTAGGAAGGACCAGATCTGGTCCCAACAAAGGCCTCTTCCAAGAATTGTCCACATCAGGACCTTGAAAAAAGGGGGTCGACCGACTGAAAAATTTTATTGCACCTTTCGATAGATCTCGTCAAGACCTTTTCAACGAGTGGTCGGAAGGGGGGGGGGTCGGAAGGGTCTAGGAGTCCAACTTCAGCAGTTACGTACATCAGGATCTTGAAAAGCGACGGTCGACCGTCTAAAAAAATTATAGCAGTTTTTGATGGGTATTAAAAGTACGGGATTGCCGGGTAAAAAAGTACGGGATTCCCTGTAAAAAAAAGTACGGTGTTATCTGTAGAAAAAAGTACGGTATTGCCTGTAAAAAAAACGACGGTATTTCCTGTTAAGAAAAGCACGGTGAATTCTGGAGTAATCAGTACAGGATTTACCGTGATCTTTTCTCGGGTCTAGGACAATTCGTCCCCGAAAATTTGTCCCCGGACTATTCGTACCCCCCATTTCGACCCGGGACAATAGGTGCCCCACACTGTTCGTCCCCAAGTATAACTGGTCCCTAGACAATTTGCCCCTAAACAATGTTTTTCAGAATTTTCATTTGTTTATTTCAAAACTGAAAAAAGGTGCAGCCAAAGATTTTTATACATTTCCCGTCACGTGGTGGCGGATGGGGCGCAGGTAGGACAGGATGTCGTCCTCCTCGTGCTAAGTGTCGTAGTGACAAATAGACAAACGAATGTGACACACGTCACCGCTTTGTCACATTACTACGGATGTGACACTCAATCAGTTAGAGAACTGTCACATTAATGAGACACACGGTACCCATGGACACATGTCGTGTCACATCCAAACGAATGTGACACCCATGTAATGTGACATTCGTTGTATAGTGACATGCTTAATTTGTCATGTTCCATTGAATGTGACACACCATGATTGTCGGATTATGGCGTGTCACGTTCGTTTGAATGTGAAACGAATGTGACAGTTCACGTGTCACATTAGTTTAGATGTGACACGACATAAATCCAAGAGGTACCATGTGTCACATTCGTATCAATGTCTTGGTCCGGCATGGGGACCGTCCCGGCTGGGACCATTCTAAAAACGGGGACACGTTCGGGGACCAATTTGAATGGGGGACCAATTTTGCCGGGGGCGAATCGTTTGCGGACCCAAAAGTCCTTAGGACGAATTTTTGGGGACGAATTGTCCGGATCCCCTTTTCTCGCAGTGTTGTCGAATATTTATAGGCATGGTTGCTTCTAGGGAGTGTACGTCATCGATGAACCCGTGGATTGGACCTTCCCTAACGTGCCTGTCTTCCCTTACGGTCACTACCTTGCCACCATGACAGGCGGAAGAGTAAACACCAAGATTATCACAATGTGCAATCAAGTTGAAATGCGTATTATTCCGAAGATCCAGTAGTGGTTTCTCGAGGTCCCGCTTCAATGAGGCGTTAATGGTGATGCTAAGTTATGAAATACACTGACTCAAGATTCTGCCATTGACGAGGTTAATTATTTTCCGCTTTTCCGAAACGATTTGGCGAAAGACACGTGAAAACCATCCATTGTCGGCTGAGCGATAGCGAGCCTCGTTACTCCAGTGGGGTTGAAAAGCAGTGAAAAGATTTGTGTGCGTGCGTACGTGTATGTGTGTGCACTACTCCTTCTGAACGGCGCGGCCAATCCGGGTGAAGCAGGCTCCTTGGCTCGCCACACTCCACAATGTCACTGGTTTTCGGACAAAGGGGTGTGAATCCACGAATAAAAATATGTGAGTATGTGATGAAAACCTCCCTGCATCTGAGCCATCACTGTTATTCCACTTGCGATACAGACCACACTTTGTGCGCAATACAAATTTAATCGCACTTTTCTGTGATGATCATTGCAAAAAGGTGTCATGAGCTACAGTATCGCAGAATTTTGCAATGATCATTGCAAAAAACTGTAATGATTCCAGGTTTTGTGTTGTCATGATCGCAGTTTTTGGCCCGTCCCGTTTATTTTTTGTAAAAAAATGACGGAGGGACGGGCATATAGTATGATGCGTGCTGTGCGTCCGTTCGTTCGTTCGTTCGTTCGTCCGTTCGTTCGTCCGAGGACTTCCCCTGGTCCGATCTTGACCAAATTTGGTATGCAGCCTCCTTGGGTGACCCTAAGAACCGCCCGGTGGCAGCAAATCCGATCCGAGCCCCGGGGGCGCTGCTACAGGTGCATCATGGTCTACATGGGGTCAAGGAGGATTTCGGCAACGGATACAGCTAGGAGGGCATGTAGGGGTATTTTTGGAATCGGGGCGACGAGACAAAACCAACGGTGCCAGTTTCAAGCGAATCGGAGAAGTTTGGACCCGGGTTCGAATCCCAGTAGGGTATATTTTGAACATTCTTTTTATTCGAGTTTTTGCATTGTCTCTAATGTTTTTGAGGGCGCTGATGACGAAAATAACATCTATTTTGACCTCAGACTCAGGTTCAAACCCGTCAGGGTTGAACAAATGCGAAATTCGCACATTTGTTAATGTACGGGACGGGCCAAAGTTGCCGATGTATATCGCTACTTTTCCTGTTATTTGCAATAATTCCGATTTTCATTGCAGAAAGTTGCGATGATCATTGCAGAATTTTCTGCGATACGGAAGTCATTGCATCTCAGGAGCAATGATTCGTGGGAATCACATGTTGGATATCATCGCACGTTTTTGTGTTGAAAGTATCACAACTTGGATAACAGTGATGCTAAGTAGACAGGTTCGCAGTGTAGAGAGCTCTGGACCGGAACTTTCACTTTTTTCAACGCATGCTTGGCCAAGCATGCACTTACAAACGCATGCGTGGCCAGGCATGCACTTACAAATGCATATGCGTAGCATGGAGTCATATGGCCCCAAGCATGCAGTTGTAAGTGCATGCTTGGCCAAGCATGCGTTTGTAAGTGTGTATTTGCAAGCATGCATTTGTAAGTGCACGGTAAGTAGACAGTTAGGTTTGCAGTGTAGTCGAAATTTTGTCTTTTTCACTGTCAAACCTTCCTCAACTCGTTGCAAAACCCTACTATTCCGAACGTTTCGTGACGTTAAGGGGGGACCCTGGTGAAAAAATGGCCAAAACTGCCCAAAATAGTTGGCTGAGCGATAGCGAAGCCTGTTACTCCAGTGGGGTTGAAAAATTTTTCCTGTCTGTCTGTCTGTCTGTCTGTCTGTCTGTCTGTCTGTCTGCGTGTGTGTGTACACTACTCCTCCTGAACGGCTCGGCCGATCTGGCTGAGATTTTGCAGGCTTATTAGGTATGTTCTTGGCTCGGCACACGCGAAATTTCACCATCCTAGCTCAACTGGTTCAGTTTTTATAGCCGAAAAACACCTAAAAAACGGCGAAAAATCGAGTTTTCTGCAGGTAGATCACCTCTGTCTTGAAGAAAGGGGGGTCTGGGGGGCGGAGCCCCCCAGCTTCGTCAAGTAAAAAAGTGACAAGGGTCAAGATCGTGTTATCTGTAGATGAAGCAACTCTATCTTGAATTAAGGGGGGTCTGGGGGGCGGAGCCCCCCAGCATGCAACACGTAAGAAGTAACCGACGATGGACAAGCCAATGCCTGCCGAAGGCAGGCTAGCGCCGCAGGCCAAGGTAGGTACGCCAGGCGCGGATTGGAGGAACAGGCCGCGAGACATCGCGAAGCCTGTTACGACAAGACGCGGTCTGGCGTAAACCTACCTTGTATTTTTAAAGTTCATAGACAAAAATGTGTATGGAAGGTTTCAGATTCACCAGGTTGAACACCTTCAAACTATGTAGGTAGTTCCTTCATAATTTGCAAAGAAATAACATTGAGATCAGTTGCAGGGGCGTGTGCAGAACGTTTTACTGGGGGGGGGGGGCTATTGCCTAACTTGCAGGGGAGTGTACCTCAAATTGCCTACCCTCCAGGCGCGCAACACCATTTGCCTGTCTTTAGGGGCTCAAACAGTGATTATTTATTGACGTTTTAGCCTAAACTCAACCGCGCTCAACCACCTGCTGTGTTTGGCAGCAAACTTAGCAACCAAACATCAGTATCTGGCAGTGCAGTTAAGTCTGCAGCGTCAGTAACCCTTCGGTTTGACGAAATAGTCGCCACCACTCTGAACAGATAAACATTGTTCTCTCTAGGCCTGCACGGACCGGACCCCCCCCCCCCTATTAACCAAAACTCCTCGGATCTGGACGTTTCGTAAGGGGGTCTCGGATCGAACTGGGGGGGGGGCTGAGCCCCCCTTGAGCCCCCCCGAAGACACGCCCCTGATCAGTTGTCGATGGCTTATACGCTCAACTTCCCAGCTTTGCTCAGTCGACAAAAAATTTTGTCGTAGAAAGACTTTCTGCGTTCCTGGTTGACACCTACATAGTCGTCTTGCATGGACTCTATTCATTGATGACTTTTCGACAAATTTTAGTGACGGTATCTTGATATCAGCCCTACATTTTTGGCTGAGCGATAGCGAAGCCTGTTACTCCAGTGTGGTTGGAAAGTTTTGTCTGTCTGTGTCTGTGTGTGTGTACACTACTCCTCCTGAACGGCTCGGCCGATCTGGCTGAGATTTTGCAGGCTTATAAGGTATGTTCTTGGCTCGGCGCACGCGAAATTTCGCCATCCTAGCTCAACTGGTTCAGTTTTTATAGCCGAAAAACACGGCGAAAAATCGAGTTTTCTGCAGGCAGATCAGTAGTATAGTGTACTCCACGGTATACGGAGGGTACTTCAAAGTATCCCGGGTACAAATGTGGTGGGGGTAAACCCCGCGAAAAAAGCAACCCTGGCTCCCCGGCGCTGCGCGGCCCGGCCTAGCCCCGGCCCGGCCCGCCTCGCGCCGCGTTAAGCCACGCCGCGACCGGCCTAGGGAACTCTCCGAATAAAGATCACTCACCCTAGCTCATGTGGACGACGAGCGATGGGAAGGAGCTGCCGACCGGCCTTATCCACCGAAGAAAGGTGACGTTCAGCCCCAGTGAGCGAAACGTAGTCATCTCCTCAGTGACAAACGCGCCAACAGCATCACCACTCTGCAACTCCGCGTGCCGCGTCACAACAACCTGCGGCTGGCCCGGCTCAACTCGTCGCGTCGTCACCGCGGCCTCAAACGAACTACGCGATACCTCACGCACCTCGAGCTCCACGGTCAGCGGCATCTCGAGCGCAACTGAGGGCCCGCTGGAAGGGCCGCACCCGCTATCGCCTTACGGCCGTGAGCGGGCTGTCGCAAACTGCCAAATAAAACGATGCGAATCGCCAGCCCACCGGCCCCACTGACACCACGAGCCGCTGCGGCAGTGTGAAAGCAATGCAACAGGGAAATCCATAAGCTTGTCCACGGCCGGCTGCATGCCGCGCTGTTAACAACACCGCCAAAGCCTCGTGCCGACACCTGCCGTCCGTCAAACCTATTGAAAGCATGCCTCATCGCGAATGTCAAATGAAACAGCGCGATCGCATCGGCGGCCCGCTATGTTCAACTCCAGAATGGTGACATTTGGGCACTGGCGGCGGGGTGTGCGGGTGGTGCGAAAAGCAGTGCGACAGGGAAATCCATAAGTTTGTCCGCGGCGCCTGCATGCCGCCCTGTTAACAACACCGCCAAAGACTCATGCCGACACCTGCCATCCGTCAAACCTATTGAAAGCATGCCTCATCGCGAAATGTCAAATGAAACACCGCGATCGCATCGGCGGCCCTCTGACATGACACGTGAAATCGGCACGACGCTGGTGGGGGTTCTCTCTTCTCTATTTTCTACTTAAGACTGGCGAGGCAAAGTCGCAGTTGTGTCCGGCACCTCGAGCAGTGCGAACCTCAGCACCCTCACCGTCGGCTAGTCTTGCCCCGCGCCGCGTAGTGTAGCCCAGTGCGAGCCAGTGTGACCAAGTGTGACTTCAGTGTTCCCCAGTGTGACTACACTCCAAATCCAGGGTGTCTAGAAACTATACGCCTTAGGCGTATGCCACAGAAATGGAACTGCCTTAAGGCGCCTTGATTCTACACGCCAAAGGCGTATACCCCATTGAGCACCTTTTGCAGATAGAAGTTAGCATGTGAGCACCATTGGTCGAAGGAAAGGTGCGTGCATTGTACACACCCTGGATCATAGGCACTGAGCTCAACAGGACTCAAGGTGCGTAGAATGGCACAAGGCATGACCAGGTTGGTGTTATTTCCTTGTTTCTCCTGGTCTTTGTCTCTTATCTGTACTTATGTATGCTTTGGTATGTTTCAGTTATCTAAGTCAACACTGTGGCGAAGAGGTTCTTATGGGCAGCAAATTGGTGCAGATCCAGAATGTGAGAATGAGACAATGGATCCTGAATGTGAGAATGAGACAACGGATCCTGAATGTGAGAATGAGACAATTCAGTCTCATTGTCAAGCTCAACACGAAGACCTGGATCAGCATGTAGAAGACAACAAGAACAACGCCCCCTCAGAGTCATCTCACTCCGAACGCAGTGATGTGGATACAACTTCCAGCAGTGTTTTGACAGACTCTGATAGTGAGCATGTTGAAAGTGATGATAGTGATCAATTAGAGAGTGAAAGTGAGAGTGAAAGTAGTCATGAGAGTGAAAGTAGCGACAACAATGATTTCTCTGAGTCTGGCAGTGACGATGAATATGAAGTGTATGCTGGGTGTGAATTTAGTGTTGATGAGGCTGTACTTGATTCATTAAACGGCGAATATTGATAACCGAGAAACCAAAAAAAGACTGTCAGATCATCTCAAAGTATTTTTTAAATATCTACCAAAGAACAATAACATGCCAAAAAATTTAACTCAGTTACTAAATTATGTTGAACAACTTGTGCCACCATTCAAAGAGATCTCTTACCCTTATTGTGCCAATTGTTTTTTACTACTTGACAATGAAGGTGCTTGTGAAGCATGTGGTGGTGCTGATAGACATTATTTTTACATGTATTCTTTAGTTGAGCAAATTAAGTACTTGTTTGAAGAACGCAAATTATATGAAGTTTTAGAAAAGAATGAAAATAGACAATCAACTGATGGAGTGATACGAGATATCATTGATGGTTCTCAGTACCTAAAAGTGAAATTAACCGATAAGTACAGCATCACTTTGCTTCTTAATGCAGATGGGGTGGCTATTTCAGGGTCTTCCAAGACAAAACTGTGGCCTGTAATGGGGGTAATTTGTGAGGTCCCTCCTCACTTGAGGAAGAAGTATATGATTGTATGAGGAATTTGGTGTGACACTGTTGATGCACCAATCAATACACTATTTCAACCTGTTGTGAACACTTTAATTGACATAGATAAAATTGGTGGAGTGCAGTGGACTCATCCTGTTTCTCAGATTGTGCATCGGTCAAGTGTTACAGCACCTGTAATTTGTGCTGATGCTCCTGCAAGAGATAAACTTCAGAATATCATTGGGCACTGTGGTAATCAGGGATGTAACACATGTGAGCAACATATGGATTTAATACCTCTCTCCGCTCAGGAAAAGAGAGTGAAAGCTGCTGGAGCTAAAGTAAAGCGCAAGAGAGGTTACTTTTACAAAGATGTGCCAGCTAAGCTAAGATCAGACACATCCATGCGTCAACAAGCTAAGCAGGCTTTCCGTTCAAAGAAATGTGTTCAGGGTGTGAAAGGACCCACTATCATTTCATGCATTCCTAGGTTAGACTTATCAAAATGTGTTTATGCAGAGTACATGCATGGAGTATGTTTAGGTGTAGCAAAGCATTTCCTCACTCTGTGGTTGACAGTTAAAGGTCCATGGAATGTGCCAGACCGCGTCTTGTCGTAACAGGCTTCGCGATGTCTCGCTGCCTGTTCCTCCAATCCACGCCTGGCGTACCTACCTTGGCCTGCGGCGCTAGCCTGCCTGCGGCAGGCAATGGCTTGTCCGTTGTCGGTTATTTTTTAACTTGTTGAATGCTGGGGGGCTCCGCCCCCCAGACCCCCCTACATTCTAAATAGAGTTGTTTTATCTACAGATAACACGATCTTGACCCTTGTCACTTTTTAACTTGCCAAGGCTGGGGGGCTCCGCCCCCCAGACCCCCCTTTCTCCAAGACAGAAGTGGTCTACCTGCAGAGATCTCTATTTTTCGCCGTTTTTTAGGTGTTTTTCGCCTATAAAAACTGAACCAGTTGAGCTAGGATGGTGAAATTTCGCGTGTGCCGAGCCAAGGACATACCCAAGAAGTGTGCAAAATCTCACCAAAATCGGCCGAGCCGTTCAGGAGGAGTAGTGCGAACAGACAGACAGACAGACAGACCGACAGACAGACAAAACTTTTCAACCCCACTGGAGTAACAGGCTTCGCTATCGCTCAGCCAATAACAGGAAAAGTAGCGATATACATCGGCTACTTGGGCCCGTCCCGTACATTAAGAAACGTACGAATTTGGCCTATGTTTGACCCTGACGGGAATTAAGCCTGAGTCTGGGGTTAAAACAAGGTAGGTTTACGCCAGACCGCGTCTTAGACCGGGAAAGATTGCTGATAATTGCATGTCGAGAGGCGATTTGTGCTACAAACTGGCAACAGGCGGTTCTAGACTAATTCGACCCCGCTGAAAACGATGCGCCCTGTTGCCAAGCTCGATTTTTGAATTTAAGCCCCTAAATTCAAGATGGCGTCCAAAATGGCCGCCACAAAGCTTGTTTTTCTAAAATATCGAGGTACGCACAAGTGTCGCTGTATTATTTTTACAGTTTAGGGGTAAAATAATATAAGGTACATATTGTGAAACCATTTCCAACCATCTGCACATTTTTCAGGGGCCCAAATGCCTAGATGGCGTACGAAAACGTCAAAATACACCAAATATCCGTGTTTTGAAACGGTTTTCTCCTCCTTTTGCTCGTGATTCACGTCCAATGGCAGTTCTTTTCAATTCTCGTAAATTTCCACGCTTTGGGAATATAAGTGGTCTAATGTGGAAGGGTTTAGTTGCTAA
Source organism: Thrips palmi (assembly GCF_012932325.1). Taxonomy (NCBI): domain Eukaryota; kingdom Metazoa; phylum Arthropoda; class Insecta; order Thysanoptera; family Thripidae; genus Thrips; species Thrips palmi. The sequence continues at coordinate 10,000,890 of NW_023144630.1, read as the reverse complement.
GATGGCGTCCGAAAACGTCCATAAGTACGAAATATTGCTGTTTTCCCGGGTCATTTGCCTCATTTCGTTCGGGTTTCGTGTTCGATGTCAGTACTCATTACCCTTTGTACATAGTAAATGGCAGTTCTTGTCAATCTTCGTAAATTTCCACCTTGTAAGTATAACTATACTGGAGTAGGGACTAGGACGGCCCTGGACGCCGACTCGCGACCTGGCGAAGCTAACTCCTCCGCCAATTTGCAATAAATCTGGAATCCGAACTCACCGATGGCTTCCCCAAGGTCCGGGTTGCCCCACTTGTCCTACCATTTATTTGTCCTACCATTTTTTAAATAATATAAAAATTATTTTAAATAGTGTCTTAAAAATAATCATTTCAATTGTCCTACCATTTTTTTAGTCTTGATGTTCGTTTGTCCTACCTGGGTGCATGATTAAAATAATTCAACTAAAAAAAATCGACTAAAAAAAGTTGACTAAAAAAAGTCGACTGAAAAAAGTCGACTAAAAAAAGTCGACTAACATCCGAAAAATGTAATGTTAGGGGGCGGACTAAATAGATGGAGAGGCGAGACGGAAGTGGGCAAGGGGGAGGAGTGGAAAGGGATAAACTGATGGAGAATGCCGGTCAGAGAAACTAGAAAGTGGGGAATCAGAGAGAATGATTCAGGTGAGAGAGAGAGAGAGGGAGGGGGAGAGGGAGAGAGAGAGAGAGAGAGAGAGAGAGAGAGAGAGAGGGGGGGGGGGGGGGAGCGCAACGCTTCTGGAACCCGCGAACAGCGCACTGAGTAGCCTAGTACGTTTCTTTGAAATGTTCAAGGTTTTGAACTACCATCCTTGTAGTGCACGCTGAAAACCTTTCGAAGTATTTTGAGCATACCTAATACAAACTAATGTACTTTGTTACACGAAGAAATAGTTCGTAAATTCCGAAGTTTTCCTTTGAAAGCTTATGTATGCTTATGTATGTATGCAAGACACCTCGCTCGTCGGGGGGCTAGCTGACTACCATGCCCGCGATTTATTACGCTCAACTCCGGGCGCATCTCTGTAGCGCCTGCTGACATCGGGGTAGGCAATTCAACGAGCACGGCAGCGCGCGGCTGCCTACCCAACAGGCGCGAACATGTCAAGCAAGACCGCAGTTGATGGGTTGCAATTTGCGGCCCAGCACCGCCATGTCTCCAATTGCAAAATGTGACAGGCCGTTCGAACAAAGGGCTTGCGGACGGGCTCTCATCGTGCTTGCAGCGGGCATGCATCGTGCCCTGGCGCCGTGCACTCCGTGAGCAACCATCTACTAAATGGCACCAGAATGTGGCTGAGAGTCTGTTGCGTCGTGGTCGGGGTCGGGACTGCACCCTCGCGTGTTAGATTACTGCGCTGCCCTTGCCACTTGGCGATTTTGCGTTTTGCATTCTGCTTGCACGCTTGGAGCTCTGGACGTCTGGAAGAGCCTCTCCCCGGCGGCACTTCTGCCCTCCGGCGGCCCAGTAGCCTCGCTAGGTGATTGTTTATCGTCGCTTTTCTGCACTGCAGCCCGCCTCGGCAGAGTGCGTGAAGCCGGCCGGTTGCGCGTTCCCCGCGCCTCACCGCGCTGCCCGCCTTCGTGCAATGCGCCGTGCTGGCCTCGTGCTCTGCCCGCCTCGGCAGAGTGCGTGAACCCGGGCCCGGGTTTGCGCTTTCCCCCGCGCCTCACCGCGCTGCCCGCCTTCGTGCAATGCGCCGTGCTGGCCTCGTGCTCTGCCCGCCTCGGCAGAGTGCGTGAAGCCGGCCGGTTGCGCGTTCCCCGCGCCTCACCGCGCTGCCCGCCTTCGTGCAATGCGCCGTGCTGGCCTCGTGCTCTGCCCGCCTCGGCAGAGTGCGTGAAGCCGGCCGGTTGCGCGTTCCCCGCGCCTCACCGCGCTGCCCGCCTTCGTGCAATGCGCCGTGCTGGCCTCGTGCTCTGCCCGCCTCGGCAGAGTGCGTGAACCCGGGCCCGGGTTGCGCTTTCCCCCCGCGCCTCACCGCGCTGCCCGCCTTCGTGCAATGCGCCGTGCTGGCCTCGTGCTCTGCCCGCCTCGGCAGAGTGCGTGAAGCCCCCGGGTTGCGCGTTCCCCGCGCCTCACCGCGCTGCCCGCCTTCGTGCAATGCGCCGTGCTGGCCTCGTGCTCTGCCCGCCTCGGCAGAGTGCGTGAAGCCGGCCGGTTGCGCGTTCCCCGCGCCTCACCGCGCTGCCCGCCTTCGTGCAATGCGCCGTGCTGGCCTCGTGCTCTGCCCGCCTCGGCAGAGTGCGTGAAGCCGGCCGGTTGCGCGTTCCCCGCGCCTCACCGCGCTGCCCGCCTTCGTGCAATGCGCCGTGCTGGCCTCGTGCTCGGGGGCGCCTTGATTCCTCCACAAGAAATCGCTCCAAAGTGGTTTGGACGAAAAGTCTGACGTCAACAAGAGTACGTCCAAAATTTTGGAGCAGTTTTGCGCGTACCAGTAAACACGTCCACAACTTGGAGGTGTCTTGCATTGTGTCTCTTGATGCGGGAAACACATCCACGGCTCTACACGAAATTCTATCCACGCACTGTTGGTTGTGGAGGCAAATAACATGTGTACGCCCGGTCCGAAAACTCATCCACGGTACCTTAGCGATTTTACCTCCAAAGTCGCAGGGTGCGTTGCCCAATACCCTTACTGGTCGCCTCCAGTACTTCTACTAGAAACACGTCTAAAGATGATTAGAGGAAAATATGCCTCTACGGCATTTTACCTTTTTAGCCGTTGCCTAGGAGGGTGCACAGGCTAGGTTAGGAGCGGTGGCCCGCGAGGCCGTGAGGTAGGAGGGCGTGTTCGGCGGCCTGCAGGCGGCCGCCGCGCCTCGCCCCACGGCGCTCCAGGACCTGAACAAAGCCGTTGTCCAGGAGGGGCCGCACAGCCCTCTGCGGGGAGCCACGGCGTTGCTGCACAGCGGTGCACGGCGCTATGCGCGGCCGCGCTGAGCTCCCTGAGGTCGCCAAGTCGGGCAAGGACCGGGGTCCAGAGGCCATGGCGTCGTCGGCGTCGTTGCAGGGAACCAATACGATACGCTCCCGGACGCGCGACGGAAGCAGTGGCGCTCCGTCCGCCGTGGCCGCGGCCGCAGACAGGTGGTGGGTGGCCGGGTCGCGGATTTAGGGAAGTCCCTTGACCAACAGACGTGACACGCGCTCCGTGTCCGCCGTTCGCTAATGTAAAGCACGCAGTAAACGACCGTCTAGAGTAGCCTCTTTTGCCGAGGCCACGGTCGACGTGCTGTGGCCCCGCCGCCCGAAGGGACCGACGCCTGCACGCAGTGGCGGATCCAGAGGCGGCCTATGGGGGGCAAAGTCGCACTTTTTGCCTACTTACAGGTGCAAAGTAGCACTTTTTGCCTACCTTCCAGGTGGCTATCTAGGGGCTGGGGGGGGGGGGGAAACCCCCATTCTCCCCCCCCCCCCCCCCTGTATCCGCGCCTGCCTGCACGCCGAAGTGGCCGTTCAGGCCGTGCTCGAGTAGACTCCTCTGTCGGTCGAGGCCACGGCCGGAGCCACCTTGCGGCGCGCCGACGACGTGGCCGTGCAGGCCGCGCCAGAGGAGGGCGAACGATTGCGTGCTGCGCCACGCGCAATCCCCAGCACCAGGTGCCCTGCTCTGTGGTCACCCCGCCGACTCCGGTCGTACGATGGATCGTGTCGGGCAAAGTGGATTCCACTTCGGTGGGTCGAAGTGATGATACAAATTATGTTTTGAATGCCCGATCCCCCGATACGATGGACCTTATCAGGCTACGATGGACTGTATCAGGCAAAGAGAAAACTTGACCACATCGCCTAAGAAGCGATGTAAGAAACACAAGTCCCAGTATGCTCCGCAGTTGAAGCGACGCCCCGCCGGACTCATCCTGCTCCGTCACACGGACCGCGCAAGGCGTTGTCGGGAGGAATTGGGGAAGTCCAGCCGCATCGCAAGTTCGCCCCGACATCAGCTCGGCGCTTTGGCGCTAGAGCAGTGGACCGTCATCGCCAACCACGTTGGCGGCGAGGTGTTGTGGTCTGATCCTGCGGCATGCATGCGTGCGTGCGCTGCGCGCTGCGCACTTTATTGCTGCAGTCTCGGGATGATAGTGTTGTTAATACAGCTCACCTCTTTCCTTGTGTATTTTTGTATCAATGAACCAGTAGCAGGTGAGAGCGATGCGCACAATGCTGCTCATGCACTGCAAGGAAAAGTGTGAATAGTACAACAAAAGTTAAACAAAAACTGTACAAAAAAATCACAACGGGGATTGTAGAAAGTACAACGAGAATTGTACAAACCACATCGAGGCCTGGACTGCACAGCACTCGTCATACCGGTTCCATTGTACTTTGTACAACAATTGTTTTACTTTGAAAGTACAATACATTCCTGTTAAAAAAAACTGCCAGGAATTTGCGTACTTTTGTTGTGGTCTTTTTCTTGCAGTGTGTGCAGGATGGGCTCGCTTCGGAGTTGTGGTTCGTCCGTATGGTCTCGTAATCGCGGTTGGGTACGGGTACGGGTACTCCTCTCCCCGCGCATCCGCGTTCAAGCCCCTGGGCTGCAAGACAGCCTTCTGATGCACCGGAGGCCTGCTTGTGCCTCGGGGGCTCGCGGTGCGTCAGTGGGAGCAGGAGTGCAGGTGAGTTCCGCCCTGGCAAAACGACTGTTTGAGTTCGCACGCATTCGACCCGCCCCTGCAGGCGCCACTATGCTTTTTGCGCTATGCACCTTCCGTGGTGCTGAACACAGGACGTTGAACCTTACGTCGGGTCTGCATGTGGCATGCACCCTCAATGCACCGGGTGCATTGGGTGCACTGCTGCTGCGGGCCCGCGAGGGAAGCCTGGGTATGGGGTACACCGGCTACTCTCTAAGGACGGTCTCTGAGCCGCGGACTGTAGAATGAACATACTCTGCAGTCCGCGGCTCGCATCCCGTGCAAAGAGAAATTGGGTTTATCGCCCTGCCTGCTTGCAGCCCCGCTGAGGCTTCGCACCGTTGTTTCTCTTTCGCACTGCTTCTTCGCACTCGATGTTTTACCGCGATGCTTTCAGAACCCTGTATACTGTTTCAGAGGACGGCGCGTGCACTGCCCGGTACTTGCCACCAGCTTGTCAGTGTGAATCGACCGTAGCGCCGGAAGGGAAGTCCAGAGAGCGGCCCCGGATTTGGAGCCAGTCGCAGTCTTGGTCTGATCCCCAGAGCGTGGCCAGTCCAGCGACCGCACCAGCGACTCGTAGGTATCGGCGTTCGACATTCGTTCCGTTGACTCCCCTACGTCCCTTGCTTTGCTGCTAAGCAAATCAGGCTGCGCGCCCGAAAGCGCCCGAGAGGTAGGCAATCTTTGCGGCGCGCTCGGTAGGGCCAACGAGGTAGGCAACCATTCCGACTCGGTCGTGTCAGGCAGCGTCACCAAACTTATCGGCTTACAGTCTCGCCACTTTTTCTCGCTTTCGACTGCACTCGACTCCACTTTGGAACGGATTTACTCCTCTCCCCCACAACCACTCGTTCGTTTCAGTTCGTATTCGCGCCCCCCTATCGTGACATTTCTGCGATGCTTTTCACAACCTGTCTGTTGCAGGTGACATTTTTACAGAGCTCTGGCGGTACTACATGAACAGACACCTCCGGTCCGACACACTATCACGAGATATTCGTCGTCAGTTCGCCAACCACTCCGCAATGCGTGCCGAGGCGCCGGCGCTGCGGGAAAGCCTCCAGCGCCCTGCAAGGTAGGCAACCCTTCGCACTCCTCTGAGGTAGCGTCCGCCGCGCGCTCTATCTTTTCTGTAGTGGCCGCTTGTAGAACTACGTCGGCGGACGGAACGCCCTCAGCGCGCTCTAGTCTCTGTGGCGGACACTTGTGCAACTAACAACAACAACCCCGAGCAGCCGAAGTGAAGGAAGAAAGTTTTTAATAATTGATAACGAAAATGCCGTTTGAACGAGTCGCCGGCAGCTACTTTGCCACTGCGCCTTGTTGAGTTCGTGTTGCTAGTTCAGCCGTTCTGCCGTTCTGCCTTTCAATCGTTCAGCTTAATAGTCTGATACTTCGTTGAAACAAATATCCATCTTAGGTTAGGTTCATTCATGGTGAATTTTTCACTGTTCTGGCAATGTAAATTTTTGTACTTTTGATTGTTTGATCTTCATAATCCTAGTTCAAGCTATAGCCGCTTCAATTACCTTCATTTTGGCGCAAACGGGGTTGAGATATCTTCATTTTTGCGGACTGAGGGATGCCCGCCAGTTCGACTTTTGACGAAAATTTGATTGGGCGCTGCTCCGCTCCCTGTCGTCCGATCGACGCCATTCTGGGCTTAAAATGCTTCTGTTTTAAAGGCCTTGACACATGAAAAGTTTGAACAACGCACAACAACGCGTATGGAAGCAATCACACAACTCAGTTTTGGGCCATTTTCAGTGTATTGCCCCCTTAATATTTAACCCAGGTTTTCTTTTCCCTAAGGCCTGTAAACCTGCCAAATTTCAGAATTTGAACTGCGATAGGGAGGAAGCTGCAGAAAAGTGGCTGGATTCTTTTTTGTGGGTGGTCAACCCTTGTTCACGGTGCTTGGCTACCTTCCAACGACGTTGCACAGGCAACGGGCACAGCATCTTAGAGGCAATGCGCGCAGAACGGTTGACGCAACGAAGCGTGTCACGGTGGGCCGTATCTGCATTCCACAGTTGCCTACACGGTGCTTGGCTACCTTTTTGCGCGCAGCGCAGCGACATTGAGGCAACGGGCGCAGGACAGTTGACGCAACGAAGCGTGTCAAGGTAGCCCGTACCAGCTTTGGACGCTTGCCATCAGGGTGCCTAATGACATTGCAGCCACGAAGCACAACAACGTTGAGGCAACGGGCGCAGGACGGTTGACGCAACGAAGCCCGCCGAGGTACGCCGTACTAGCATTTAGCGGTTGCCAGCAGGGCACCTGGTGACATTGCAGCGACGTAGCACAGCAACGTAGAGGCAACCGGCGCCGGACGGTTGACATTACGAGGCCTGCCGAGGTAGGCCGTACCTGCTTTTGGCGGTTGCCATCAGGGCACCTGGTAATATTACAGCGACGTAGCACAGCAACGTTGAGGCAACCTGGGCAGCACAGCTGACGCAACGAAACGTGTCGAGGTAGGCCGTACCAGCTTTTAGCAGTTGCCATCAGGGTGCCTGGTGACATTGCAGCAACGTAGCAAAGCAACGTAGCGGCAACGGGCGGTGGACGATTGACATAACGATGCCTGCCGAGGTAGGCCGTAGCTGCTTCCAACGGTTGCCATCAGGGCGCCTGGCTATGTTGCAGCCACGAAGCACAGCAACGTAGAGGCAACCGGTGTCGGATGGTTGATGTTACAAAAACCTGCCGAGGTAGACCGTACCTGCTTTTGGCGGTTGCCATCAGGGCGCCTGGTAACATTGCAGCGACCTAGCACCGAAAACGTAGGGGCAACCGGCGCTGGACGGTTGGCGTTACGAAGCCTGCCGAGGTAGGCCGTACCTGCTTTAAGCGGTTGCCATCAGGGTGCCTGGTGACATTGCAGCAACGTAGCAAAGCAACGTGGAGGCAACGGGCGGAGGACGGTTGACGCTACGAAGCCGGCCGAGGTAGGCCGTACCTGCTTTTAGCGGTTGCCATCAGGGTGCCTGGTGACATTGCAGCAACGTAGCAAAGCAACGGGCGGAGGCCGGTTGACGCTACGAAGCCAGCCGAGGTAGGCCGTACCTGCTTTTAGCGGTTGCCATCGGGGTGCCTGGTGACATTGCAGCAACGTAGCAAAGCAACGTAGAGGCAACGGGCGGAGGACGGTTGACGCTACGAAGCCGGCCGAGGTAGGCCGTACTTGCATTCCACGGTTGCTATGGCTACCTCGTGGCCACGTAGCAAAGCTACGTAGAGGAAACCGGCCCAGGACGGTTGGCTGAACGTTGCATGTCACTGCTGGATCGCTATTTATTTCGACGTGGACGTACGTGTCACCGCGACATCGATTCGACGTGGCGCGGTTGCGTTGGTGCTACTACGAGCATGTGGTTAGCCCAACATGGCTTGTCACTGCTGCATCGCCTTTTATTTTGACGTGCACTTACGTGTCAGCGCGACGTCGATTCGACGAAGCGCGGCTACGTTGGTGCAACTACGGGAATATGGTTGGCTTATCGTAGTTCACCGGCGTGACATGCCCTTCTTTTTAAAGGGCGTGGCTGTCACGTTGATATGACGTAGCGAGGCGGCGCTGAGGCAACCAATCGAGGGCAACCGCCGCAACGTTGATGCTAAGTCGTTGACGAAGCCACGCAGCTCCGAAGACTGAACCTCTACCTAAAAGGATAGTCCTTGTAGAACGGTTGGCTTTCTACAAGCACCACAAGTGACATAGACTCTACGACGCCAGACAACGAAAACGGCCCGTAACGAAGGCCAACGTAAAACACGTTGTGACAACGTAATTTCCTGAAATCATGCCCGTCGGGGAGGGGAAGTGGTGCGGTGCGAGGGCAGAGCGCAGAGCGACGCCGGCCGCCGGGTTCGGGTAGCGCAGTGACCGGGGGAGGGGAGGGGAGCGAAGACCACAACAATCACGCCCAACAACAACAGCAGCCATCGGCGGGGCCGGCGACTGGCTGGGCTGTCTGCTGGCTCGCGCGGCGCGGCTCGCTGAAGCAGTGCTCGAACCAAAGCCGGGCACTGGCACTGGACACTTACATACCCTACCCTACAATGTACAATAAATGATAGCGTTTTCCGTACTCCTATTGCGTTTTAGCGTTTTCCGTAGTTCTATTTGTATTTAAAGATAAAGCTATTGATGTCTCGATGTCTTTCGATTCGTACCACGTTTGATTTCTCAGTGTTCTCTGTTCTCTTTCTCCTTTGTTCCCTTCTCTCTCTCTCTCTCTCTCTCTCTCTCTCTCTCTCTCTCTCTCTCTCTCTCTCTCTCCCTCCTCTCTCTTTCTCTTCCTTTCTTCCCTCCTTTTCCTCCCTCTCCTCTCCCTTCCCCCTTTTTTCCCATTGCGGCTGACGCTGAGGGGGGGGCAAAACACCTGTTGCCCCCCCTTTAAATCCGCCCTTGTTGGGGATTCGATTCGACCCAAAACCGCTTCCCAACCATTTTTTTAAGTGTTAGGCTTGATTTGCGCCGAATATCTTTCCCCGTTCCCTCTCAGGTTACGTGATGTCGCGAACTTGTACGAGTGACATAACCTCATAACCTCTCTCTCTCTCTGTTTGCAGTTTGTTATTCCTTTTCAACCACTAACATGGATGAGTGTGAAGAACTTCTGCCTATCGATGATAGTGTGTGGGAAGAAATTGAGAATGATTTCCACAATAACAGCGAGGCTATGTTGGATGATAGTTTTTCGGCGGTCGTGCCGGAGGGAACGGTACCAGTTTCCAATGTAGTGTCATCTACTCCTGTTGCAACAAGAAGTCGAGGACGAAGTGCCCGTGCGCCCCCGCCCGTAAAGTCAGACCATCTACACCAA
>NW_023144630.1:9934223-9990886 GCF_012932325.1 Thrips palmi | reverse complement strand
CTTCTTCAGAGCACCCTGCGGTGACGACTTCAAATTGCTGTCGCCACATGGCTCAGCCAGCATTGCTCGCCGTCGTATTCGGGGATTCGTGACGTTGATGCCGTCGGTTCCTCGATTCCAGCGCGAAGATTTTGCGGCGGCTGTAGCTGATGTTGGGTAAGGAGGCGTTCCGTCCATCTTTCCTCCTGCTGCGCCAGCCGTTGATCCATACGGATCTCCTGCTGAGCCATCCTTTGCTCCTGTAGCTCTAACAACCGAATGAATGGTTGAGCTACGTCGGGCATGGCTTCCATGGCCTCTGGAATTTCCATATTCTCATCAGCCCCTTTCCCCTTCCTCTGGTTCCAGGAACCCCAACGGGCGTGCCCTTCGGGCTGGCTGGATGCGTGGACGTCCTACGCCTCGTCCCCGTCCTCGTCCTCTACCTCGGCCCCGGGGAACCGCAGGTGGTTGCGGTTCTGGCTTTCCTAAGGCCCCTGGGCCTTGAATGATACGGAGGACATCTTCTGGGCCTAGTCCTTCAAGATCGAGGGCTATGTTTACGTTATGGTCGAGGACTTGCGGCCAATCATTTTCTCGTCGATTTCCCATATTAAATTGTTTCTGTTCTACGCACTGAAAACGTAATGGTCGGACACATGGCCTAATTATGGCGTGACAAAAAGTCACGCCAAAAATTGGCGTGACACGAAATTCACGCCGTTAAACGGCATGACATGTGAGTCACGCCCTCATTTCGCGTGAATGACAATGCATTTTATGAGAAAAGTCATGCCAAAAAGCGGCATGACAAGAAATTCACGCCAAAAATTGGCGTGAATTTTTGAGTCACGCCGATATGTGGCGTGACTTTTCTGTCATGCCGTTTTTTGGCATGACACTTTATTCACGCCCCGAACCAACCCCACCCCCCAGACATTCTTTCGGGAAAGGTTGTCGGCACTTGCCAAGGACGAAACAAAGGGGCTACAGCACAGCTGAATGTCGTAAAATTGTCACGGTCATATGGCACATCCGATCCCGAGGGCTGCTGTACCTGCTCCTGTGAGTGAGACAGAGAGCGAGACAGTGCGTGTCTCTGTCCCACTCACTGCAGAGGCGGCAAAGTGGGACCCCCTCCGGATCCTCTCATGTTTGTTGTCCTTTCTCAGCTGTTCTCCTCATTTATGGACGCTCTGCAGCGCCGCATGGCCGATGGGGCGTTCCATGGTAGATTTACACGAGTTTAATCGACCATCTCCGATTTTGCTCATATTTGGCTCAAATGTTGCCCTCATAGGGGGAACATCCGTGCAAAATCTCACAGCCGTAGCCCCAGTAGTTTCCGAGATATAGCGGTTCAAAGTTTTTATTTAAGACTTTCCAAAACTTTTATATAAAAAGTGAAAAATGGGTCCCATTTCCGTACCGTTCACTCCAAAAGGACGAAAATGGTATCTGAAACGTGAAATCACGAGAGGAATCCGAATATGCCCCCGGAAGGATCGTAGCTCAACTCCTTCTATCCGAAATCGCAATTTTGAGCTTATTTTTCAGGCTTTTTTGAGGCTTTGGTTGGGGGTGTTCCCAATCGAAAAATCGACTTATTCAGGGTGCAATCGGTAGGTCTCTGACCCTACTTTCAAGTTCAAGTGCCAAAAGTATGAGGTATGGCCCTCGTTTTCGCTCCACAGCCCGTTGAAAAATAAAAAATCGCCAATTTGACCCATTTTGAGGCAAAATGGCACATATTTGAGGCCATATTGCAGGAGATCGGCACCAGGTACAGAGGTCTGCCAGGGCTCATTTGAAAGGAAATTTCATGCCCTTTCGATATGTGAAATAAAAATCATGGGTATTTGCCTTCTTTTCACGGTACACGCAGATATGTAAAAGTGTGCAAACCTCAAAAGAGACATAATTCACCAAAATTTGTTTAATGACTGAAATAAAGGTCTTGTGTGCCTCTACCGCACTAAAAACGGTTTTGTTATTCATTTAGAGTGCAGGTACCTTCTGATACGCACCTCAGAGCGAGCATTTTGGTGCCAAGTCTATCGAATGAGGGATTTATTTGAATGGTACAGCCTCGGCCACCTCGTTGATGGAATAATTGTTTCAAGCATGGCGGCAAGGGGACGTCCATTAACAAAGGAAACGCAGTATTGGACCCTTCAAGACCCGCGCATTTGACATGTGATTGACGTTATTACTCTCATTGCAGGAACGTGACATCACGTTGAAACGAACGTGACAAAATGTCAAAAAAAATGACAAAATGTCACGTTCGTTTGAGCAATGTGTCACGTTTGTTTGAATGTGAACAAGCTGATAATGGGCCAATTCACACCCAAACGAATGTGACACAATGCTCAAACGAACGTGACATTTTGTCACGTTCGTTTCAACGTGATGTCACGTTCCTGGAATGAGAGTGACTCGTATGAAAGAGCACCGGCAGCAACAAATACAACAAACGACGAACGCAAGCTATGTTGCTCATACCGAGTTACGCCATTGGTCCTTGGGGCACTTCGGTCCATTTCAAATTTCTTGGGGATAGAGCAACCGCAGCGACTTCATGCGGGTGATAGAACCTGGGTCTGAACCTCCAGATTTATTTTCAGAAGTCTTAGAAGACATTTCACGGCAGGCAGACTTATGGCTAGGGAGCGCAGTTTGATTTTGAGAAAACCAGGTAAAAGTAAAATGTTGGCCTCATAAAACCATCTCGTTTACTCTACAAACTCAAGTGTGTACATAGTACACTCCAACCTGGAGCATACGTGGCATGTACACTACGGGTTGGCGTGTACTACTTGCCAAGTTCACTCCGACCTGTAGTGTACATGCCAGGTATGCTCCAGGTTAGAGTGTGCCTGCATGTCGACTGCAGGTGGAGTGTACTGTGTACACTTGAGTTAGTAGAGTAGTAGCACTTCCATCAGTCCTTGGCCCAACCAACCATTTCATGTTAAAGCCTGTTAATTTGGCTTTAAACTTAGCACTGGGTCGAATATGTAGAGTGCATTATTTGCATATAAGAGGCATTTTAATTCATTTACGTCACTCGGGACAGTTTGGTCCACCTTTCGACGGGACATATTGGACCAATCAGGCCAGCGCCTGGAGCTAATTTTCAAACTGAGCCACTTAGACGTCGTTACATGGATTAAGATTGGGAGGGGGGGGGTCAAAGTGGCACTTTTTGGCAACTTATAAGAGAGAAGTGATGTTTTGTGCTTCCCTTTCAGGTGTTTATGTAGGGATCATGGCACGGACCTCGTTTGTGCCCGGCCTTACTCGGTATGAGAAACATAGCTTGCGTTCGTCGTTTGTTGTATTTGTTGTTGCTGGTGCTCTTCCATACTACTTATGGAAATCAAATTTTTCGTCAAATGCACGGGTCTTCCAGGGTCCAATACTGCGTTCCTTTGTTAATGGACGTCCCCTTGCCGCCATGCTTGAAACAATTATTCCATCAACGAGGTGGCCGAGGCTGTACCATTCAAATAAATCCCTCATTCGATAGACTTGGCACCAAAATGCTCGCACTGAGGTGCGTATCAGAAGGTACCTGCACTCTAAATGAATAACAAAACCGTTTTTAGTGCGGTAGAGGCACACAAGACCTTCATTTCAGTCATTAAACAAATTTTGGTGAATTATGTCGCTTTTGAGGTTTGCACACTTTTACATATCTGCGTGTACCGTGAAAAGAAGGCAAATACCCATGATTTTTATTTCACATATCGAAAGGGCATGAAATTTCCTTTCAAATGAGCCCTGGCAGACCTCTGTACTTGGTGCCGATCTCCTGCAATATGGCCTCAAATATGTGCCATTTTGGCTCAAAATGGGTCAAATTGGCGATTTTTTATTTTTCAACGGGCTGTGGAGCGAAAACGAGGGCCATACCTCATACTTTTGGCACTTGAACTTGAAAGTAGGGTCAGAGACCTACCGATTGCACCCTGAATAAGTCGATTTTTCGATTGGGAACACCCCCAACCAAAGCCTCAAAAGTGCCTGAAAAATAAGCTCAAAATTGCGATTTCGGATAGAAGGAGTTGAGCTACGATCCTTCCGGGGGCATATTCGGATTCCTCTCGTGATTTCACGATTAAGATACCATTTTCGTCCTTTTAGAGTGAACGGTACGGAAATGGGACCCATTTTTGGCCCGCCCTTCTATTCAAAAAATAGGGGGAGGGCCTATGCATTTGCCTTTGTGTCTGTGTGTTGTTGTTGTTGTTGTTGTTGGCGTCTGTGTACAAGGAAGGAGTTGAGCTAGAGTAACCAGATTTGGAGGGTACTTCAGGAGTACCGTCCAAACAAATAATCCGGTGGTGCAAATCCCGTCCGGGTCGCACAATGGCTGCTGCAGGTGCATCATGGTTTACATGAGCGGGAGGGGGATTTCCGCCATTATTGGTGGTAGCAGGGCACATAGGGGTATTTTTGGAATCGGGGCGACGAGACAAGATGAATGGACCTGGTCCCGACCCCATCGGCCGCTTTTACAAGTTGGCCAGATCAGGATCTTCAAAAAAGGAGGTCGACCGACTAAAAAAAATTATTGCAGATTTCGATTGGTCTCAGCAAGACCTTTTCAACGAGGGGTCGGAAAGGGGGTCCAGGAGCCCGACTTCGTCTATTAGTCACATCAGGATCTTGAAAAAAGGGGGTCAACCGACTGAAAATTTTTACTTAAGTTTTGGATAGGTCTTGGCAAGACCTCTTTAACGAGGGGTCGGAAGGGGGGTCCAGGAGCCCGCCTTCATGAGTTATGGGAAAAAGTGCGACGGACTCGTTTTGCGCTCCTGCTGTGCCTCTATTGCAAGGAGTTGCAGTAGCATGACAAATATGGGTATTTTCGGAATGAGGGCGAAGAGACAAATGAAATGGGCATATTCTAAGGGCAGTTGGAGTAAAAAGTGTAAGGAGTATTGCATATTGTGAATAGAAGGGCGGGCCTAAGTCACGATGGCACATCGATAACTTTGCTTTACCCGCTCACGGTGTGTGTGATGCGAGCGGGCCGAAGGCTAGGGTGGTCCAAAAAAAAATGAAGTTGCTCGGATCGTCCAACGCCGCCCGGATTTGGATTCTACATCGAAAAATACGAAATACGTGTTTTTTCCTTTTACGAAAAAATGATTTTTAGGACCTCCGCAGAGCCCTCAAAGTTTTTAACGGTGCTATTAATAGGAAAAAATCGTAACTTGGTCATTTTTTGACCGATTTTCAAAAACGAAACGGGGATTTGTTCGTTTTTGAATGCTTGATACGAAAACAAATATGCCCAACCCTCTGTTTGGTTTGCCTAACTTTCAGGGGCAAAAAATGACTAAATATCGGCCCAAATTGGCAATAGTTTCGGTTTGTAGGCCGCTTCAGCCACTTCAAGTCCCCTCTGTGAGCATGGCGGGTTGCCCCTACCACAAGGCAAGCCCCATGAACAGAATTGGGATGCCGGGTGCAGTTTGCCTACCTCCCAGGGGCATCAAATTGTGTATTTTTTCGAAAATCTATCAATAGTGATGTCTCTTGGGGCCTCTGGACACTCACTTGGGCACCCTTTCACACGGTTCGGTACCCACACTACCTAAAAAGAACAAACAATAGGAATGGACTGTTGAGCACCTCATGCCTACCTCTCAGGACCAAAAAAACGCAAAAATTCAGAAAATTCCTTCATTTTCATGGCTTTTCTTGTGGCCTTGCGTGGTTTGCGGTCCCTCGCGTCAGCAACTTCCATAACGTTCATATCACGTAGTGTGGGTATCCAACCGTGTGAAAGTGTGCCGATCTGAGTGCCCAGAGGCCCCAAGAAACATCACTATTGATAGATTTTCGAAAAAAATCCACAATTTGATGCCCCTAGGAGGTAGGCAAATTGCACTCGGCATCCCAATTCTAATCATTGGGCTTGCCTTGTGCTGGGGGCACCCCGCCATGCTGACAGGGTGGACTTGTAGTGGCTGTAGCGGCCTACAAACTGAAACTATTGCCAATTTGGGCCGAAATTTAGTCATTTTTTGCCCCTGAAAGTTAGACAAATCAAAAAGAGGGTTTAGGATATTTTTTTTCGTAATAAGCTTTCAAAAACGAACAAATCCCCGTTTCGTTTTTGAAAATCGGTTAAAAAATGACCAAGTTACGATTTTTTCCTATTTATAGCACTGTCAAAAACTTTGAGGGCTGTGCGGAGGTCCTAAAAATCATTTTTCCGAAAAAGGAAAAAACACGTATTTCATTTTTTTCGATGTAGAATCCAAATCCGGGCGGCGTTGGACGATCCGAGCAACTTCACTTTTTTTTGGACCACCCTAGAAGGCCCGGGCCTTCGACTGGCCAAGTTGGGTCTGATGCGAGGGCCGAAGGCCCGAGAAAAGGCCGCCGGCAGGCCAAGCTGGGCCGGCCCCCTGTCGAACCGAGTTGCCGGCGCAGCGAAGCGGAGCTGGCAACTCGGTTCGACGGAAGGGCGGGCCCTAGCTTGTTCACTTTTCATATAAAAGTTTTGGAAAGTCTTAAATAAAAACTTTGAACCGCTATATCTCGGAAACTACTGGGGCTACGGCTGTGAGATTTTGCAAGGATGTTCCCCCCTATGAGGGCAACATTTGAGCCAAATATGAGCAAAATCGGAGATGGTCGATTAAACTCGTGTAAATCTACCATGGAACGCCCCCGATGCCTGCCAAGGCTAGTTTTTGCCCTCATTTCGGGGAAAACATCAGGCGAAAAGCTGACCCTGGCGACGGCCGAAATCGCCTAATTTGTCGCCTGGCGACTTGGCCCAAAAATTTCGTCGCCTTCGGCGACTCCAAATCGCCAAAAAAGCGACAAGTCGCCTAGTCTGGTAACCCTGGACGGCGACACGACGGCGACGGCAGACCAGAGGTGTGCATATCCATCCGTCCAGCATCCGTTCCATCCGCAGCGTCAAGGGGTGGGGGCAGTGGCGCCCACAGAAATTTCATTTAGGGGGAGCGACTGATATCCAGCCCCTAACAATCCCCTTTTTTCTCTCCTCTTCTTTTCCTCTCCTTCTCTCCGTTTCTTCCCCTCCTTTCCTTTTTCTCCCCTTTCCCTTTCTCTTTTTCCCATCCCTCACCCACCACCGCAACCACCCACCCACCCCAAATCAGGGTCTGCGGCTGCAGACCCTGCACCTACGTGTTGGCGCCACTGGGTGGGGGGCTGGCCTGTCCAGGCGACAATTCGAACGCGTTGTTTTGCCTTGCGAACGCAGTCCGGGCGACACAGGTGAGGCAGCTACGCTACGCCACGCCGCCGCTGGCCGGGCGAGCGAGACGGAGCGAGCGGCGCCGCTGGGAGTGCGAGAGAGACGAACGGCCGCCCAGCAGGCTGCGGATGGAACGGATGGAGCAGATGCGCGGGCCGGATTGGGCGGGTTGGGTGCCGGCGGGTCCAGTGGTAGGCGACCCGCCCACGGCCAGGCTGCGGATTGAACGGATGCTGGGCGGATGGATATGCACACCTCTGACGTGAACGTGGTGGCGCGGGAGGCCGGCCGGGGGGACATGTCGCTGCCTCGTACGACCCTCAGGCCCCCTGTCGGGTTCCAGGCGGGTGTCGGGTGTTAAAAGCAACCTCGCCCGCGCCCACCTCGGCTGGGGCGGGGCCCTAAGGTTGAGACGACGCCGGGCGAAAGGTCTGAGACGGACGCGAGGGCCAACGTTAAACTTCGCAGTACTAACCTGAGTTTGGCGATGTGTAAACTATGCTTTGTCTGGTACTGTACGAGCAAGTGCTGTACATGTTTTTTCCCATCCCTGATGCGTGTCCTCGTAGACGGCCATGTTTTCAGGCGAGAACGCAGCTGCCTCCGAGAGCTTGGAGTTCCTATGCATGCAGTTAACATAGGTCCCTACTCTTTTGGCAATAGTAGGGTTGCCGCTTGTCTCCAACTGTGGTTGACCAGTCAGGTATTGCGATCCGATATGGTAGCGCGCACCACCGTTCTCAATGGCATAGCACTCATCCAGGAATCCCCTGCAATCAGCGAGCTTCGGGAATGCTGATATGTAAGGGGTGCTAGATAGCCTCGTTAGTCCCTCCTTGCAGGCTCCAAACTTGGCCGTGCCAGCAGGGTAAGTTGACTTCCGGATCTCAACGTCTTTTGTGATCGACCAATTGCTTCCCTTCATAAGGGCGTGATCACCATGGTACACGACGTTCTTGAACCCGATAATTGACAGCACCTTCCTGGTACTGCCCCAATGTCCGGCTGAGTGCACGTCTGTAGTCCCCTGTTCGGGAGAGATCGTGGCACCGTCAGGCCTCTTTTCCCAGAGCAGTTTGTAGATTTTCTTTGCATAGAGTAATCCTATTTAAGAAAAGACACTTAGTGGTACGACCCCCTCCGATCGTCCTGATGTTTTGTGGGCATGTCATCAACCTAAAAAGACGACAAAAGCCAAAATATTATGTCCGGCAAAAATTTATTGGCTGAGTTATAGCCCAGCAAAGTTACACAATTATGAATTTGGGTATTTTGCCTCATGCAATCAACTTATGCACCAAGTGGCTGAGACAGGTACTACGTTACGTAAAATTGTCCAAGGAACAAGATTTTGCCCACAGATCGGACCTGCGGCCAATATTTCTTGACAATATGGCCTAAAAACCACTAAAAATTGACTAAAATAGCACATTTGTCTTAGGATTTTGGGAATATATTAGTTTTGTTGGCCCTAGAGTCTTCAATCGATAGAAAAAATCGTTATGAATCCAATGAGCACCCGCCCACATTTGTATCTCCAGCCGTTTAGAAGTTATGGCGCTCCAAAGCACGATTTTTGGAAAATTTCGCGTTGTCTAAGCGCTAATGCATAGCCAAAAACGCGAATTTTCCCAAAAATCAAACTTTGGAGCGTCATAACTTCTAAACGGCTGGAGATACAAATGTGGGCGATAAGTACTCCCCTCTTGTCAGTAGTAACTTTTAGTGAGGTTATTTCTGTTTTTCGTACAACTGAGTCTGATAAGTAAGACCGATTGGTATCATTTTTCATACAATAAGGTAAAAAATCAATTGTGGGTCACATTTTTGAAAATTCCAAATTAAGGCCTTTAATTTTGACCTGGTGACAAAAGTGCATGTGGGGCCTTTAACTATGGTCCTTGGACTACGTTTTGCAGCATAGTAGCCCCGTCTATCATCCATATTTACTAAGCTGTGGCTGTTTTAAAAATAGTCTGTTTTGGCCCACAATTGATTTTTGGAACCAGTTGTGGGTCAGCATTGTAGAAAGCTCAAATTTGGATATGATTTGCTTAAATGCGAGAGGAATTCACTTTTGAATTTATTTTTCGGAATCGTGAAAACTGCAGGATCTGTAGCACAATGAATCAATTCTGGGTCATATCAATTGTGGGCCATTTCGTCTTTTTGCTTGTAAATTGACCACTTTTGCAAGATATTTTCTTATTTTTATTAATTAAAGGTCCCTGGTTCTCAATAAACCAAGCAGGCACGTTTTTCACTCAAAGAGGAAAAATACATAAACCGACATAAACTGGCTTATTTCACTGTGAGACAGATGTGAGTAAAACTTCCTGGACTAGGGACGAAATGCATATTCTAGGGCCGCCGGTGTGGTAGACAATCCAACACCACACCCTGTCATCGTGAGGTATTGCTGCAGTTTATAATCTGTTTCAGTCAGAATATTTAGTCTGTAGGGATTGATTTGACTCCTACAGGGCCGGACTGGCCTCGGGTGCCTAGCCTGCACACTGTAAAAAAAGTATTACTGAAATTTCATAATTTTAGTCTGAAGTTTTTAAACAGACTAGTGGTCTGAAAATTCAGGGTAATTATTCAGACCATTCTGTCTGAATTCCAAATTCAGACTACTTGTCTGAAAAACATTTTCAGACTGCTACTCTGAAATATTAAATAAAAGTGCCATCTATAAATCAAAGAGAAAGAAATCAACAAGAGAACAATATGAACCACCAACGTGTGACGGTACCTCCTTTCCACTTTTCGCTTGTTCGCTACGGCCCGGGTTCGAACCGGGACTTTTTGGTTACGAGACGAGCTCGGTACCACTGCGCTACGGACGCTGCCTGGCAGCGGGGGAAGCCGTGCCGCGTGACTCTCTTCAGGGGATACCAGCTCCTTTTGGCAAGCCCAGAATGCAAGTTCGGACAACTCTTACGGTTAATCTATCGTACACAGACGAATCTGCGTGAAGCACGGGTGTACATTATTATTTCCGATAAATTTATACAACGCCTTACGCCAGACTTGATAAGTAGACAATCTGTCAACATTTTCATACCAAAATTATGAAAACAGGTTTCAGGATGACAAGTCTGAAAACTCTATCAGAATTTTCAGACTTTCTGCTTAAAATTCAGACTAACCGGTTTGATCTCAAATTTCAGAGTTCCTAGTCTGATAATTCAAAGCAACTTTCTGAATTACCGATTCAGACTGCAAAGTCTGAACAAATTGTACTGAAATTTCAGAATTTTTTTTACAGTGCAGTTAGAGAGCGGTCCCATTCCGGGCGCTATGTAAGCCCCGCAATGCCCCCTTCCCAACAAAAAAGCCTTATGGCGGACTGGAAGTAAGAGCTAGCGTTGTCATTCGGGGCTGTAGCCTAAGCTTTAACAACCTTCGTATCGTAGTACTATATGTGACTGAGCAGAAAAAATGGAATTTACTGTGATACATCAGTCATTCAGAAGCGCAGAAAACAAAAAATATAAGAAAAACTACCGCAAAATTCGTCAAAAATAATGGGTCGGGCATGGTAGCGAACGCTACTTTGCCATCACCCGCGCACCATGGCATCGAATGATTTCGGCTGTACTATGGTAAATTTATGTTCCCTGACCTATTATGAACCTAAATCAGCAAGGACGTCCCGTTTTACCTCGTAATAGCTTCACGGTGGCAATTTAAAAAACAAACGATTTTTCGCCTCGTTGGATGGGCGCTTTTTTCACGACTTTTTGAAGGACCTTCCTTTGAAGCCTGATATGAGCTGTTACAGTCGTCGCTCGGACATACACGCTATTTGGGGAGACAAAGAAAGGTTGGAGGAAGGTCTACCGCGAAATTCAAACCGATTCAATCTCCGTCGGGGTTGCGGTGACCCGTCGAAAAAAATGACCCACAATTGATTCGTGACCCACAATTGATTTTTTACCTTATGTTGATCTGAAAATTCAGACTAACGTCGTCTGAAATTTTAAGACCTCAAAGTATGAAAGTTTTGGTCTGAAAATTCAGACTGAATGTAAGTAAATCGACTTCTTACAAAAAATTATGAATTTTCAGTAAATTTTTTTAACAGTGTACTAATATTCTTACAGTATCATATGGGAATGGGTTTAGGGGAATGGGAATTAGGATAATCACACACGCAAACCAAACCCAAGGTTGATTTTCGGTAAAGCTAACAGAAGGACAGTGTCACTTGATTTTCAACACTGTAGACACAAACACTTAAGGAAGGAGCTGCCAAATGTTTTGAAGGAAGTCGCATCAACGGCTGCAGGGAAATGATATGCTGAGCAGGTTCCGCCCTGGCTAAGAAAGAGAGAAAATTTCTGGCATTACAAAGCTTGGCCAAATAGCTGCACAGCAGAAGAATTTCGAACCACATCTTGCCAAATAAAAAAGACAAAATTTTATTTACACAACAGCTGTTCACACGAGATAACACTTACCAGCTGGTTAACTCCCAGAGTACACTCTTAAAAAAATGCTTCTGAAATTTCATAACCTGGATTTGGACCTATTTGTAGAACTATTGCTCTTAAATTTCATATCCAAATAGATCTTAAATTTCATAACTAGCTGTTCTTAAATATCATAAGTGCTTTATGAAACGTAAGAACTCTATTATTAATTTTCAGAAGCAGTGTGTTATGAAAACTTATATCCGGTTCTTAATCTCCACAAACACGATAACAGTTTTATTACTTTTGACAACCAATGTGTCGTGAAATTTTATATCCCGTTCTGAACTTTTATGTTGCAAATACTGAAATCTCGGACAGGTTTCATTTCTTTTCACACTTAATATTTTGCAGCACTTATGCATCGTAGCGCGCAAATTCGCGCTACTAAAGCGCAGTTTCACTTTTCTCCGAGAGCTACGCACAAGGAACATCACAGTTATACATGAGAGCAATTAAAACTTAAGTCGAAGTGGTAAACAGCGCAGCAGCGTACAAGGTCCAGATGAACACTTTGTGGAAACTCGATCGACAAGAAAAATACTTTAGGAACAAAGATGAATGAGGAGAGGCGAATTGAAATAATACGCCTCCCACACGTTCATCGCCCGTCCCTGCAGTTTAAAAGATGGAATATCAGCATTGAGTTACGCCGCTTGTAACGAAAACAAGTCATGTTTCCGGAGATCGCCAATCTAGCTTCAAACTCTTGAAACACGAGTGGTGACTGTTGGGCACCACGGCAAACACTTCAACTGCACTATACGCACTGCGCCGAAATAACACTAAACGGGCCAGCGAAACTAAATTGATGGCGCGACTGACTAGCTCTCGGACCCGGACGCGATGTGCACAGCTCTGGAGACACAGACACACTAAAAATGACGCAGCCTCTCAGTAATCCGGAGTGGCCGAGGGATTTCGTGACCCTTCGGCCGGTGCAGGTAGCCTCGGCCGGCCGGCCGGCGAGCGGTGATTTTCCGGGAAAGCAGCGCCCGAGCGCCGGCTCGGCTCACCCTGCCCGGCTCGGCTGGCCACCGACGGGGCGGCTCGGCCCGGCACGGCGTGTACACACTGTTTGAACTAACTGAAGCATGCCTGCAAGCACGCTCTGGTTAGCGCATGCCCGCCAAGCATGCACTTAGAGACAACTCCCTGCCTCTTATGCACTAGATGTAGTAAGCGGGTAAATGGCATGTATGCACAAGTAAGTGCATGCTTGCCGGGCATGCTTCAATTTGTGCATACAATGTACGCTTTTCGATTTGTATTTCCGCCCATCAGGATTCCTATCTAATCGGTTTGGTAAATGTGAAATCTTGCCGAAAAAAGAGAACTTTACCAATTGATTTAAGGTTATTGTATAGTGAAAAAAGTGACTATGTAACATTTTAAAAATACTTGTGTCAGATGTCTCAATTTTTGGGTAAAAGTTCCTTACTATTGCATAAACTCATACACTGGGAATAGGGCCCTACCTCAGAATAGTTTCTGAGTTATGGATGTTTACGTTAACTTTTAGTAATATCTCTCAAATTCTCCTCACGACAAAGTAAAAGCTACCCATCCTTCAGATTCTGGCAATTATGTTTATTTTTGCATTGAAAAAAGATGCTGTTGGCTTTGTTTAATATCTCGCTTAGTTTTCTGGTAAAACCGAAAACATGACAAAAATGAGGCAAAATCTCTCAAATTTCAAGGGGCCTATAGTGAAATACCGTTAACAGCCTCTTCTGGACTGATATATTCAAATGCGCCAACGCTTTCTTATTCTTATGTCTTTGAATGTTGAATGCCAGAATCTGAGGTTTGCGTACTTTTTCCTTTGTCGTGAGGGAAATTTTGAGGGAAACGACTCAAAGTTTGCGTAAACCTCCATAGCTCATAATCTAATGGGAGTTGGAGCCCCCAACTTTGAGAGTAAATTCATCTTACAGAGGTTGGATTTTGACCACAAAAAGAACTTCCTGTGACAAATATTTCTGTTGCATGCTTTTTTCACTTCACATTATCCTTAAACACAGACAGGGACTTGGCGGCAGAACGCAAAGGATTAAAATTTTCAGATCCTCTACTCTAAAATTGGCAAGCGTTATAAATTTTCAAAGCGAAAATCTAGATTTTAAGAACCGGAGTTATAAGTTACCCTGTTCTAAAAAGTTATAACCAGTTATTCTTAAAATCCATAGCCCAAATCTTAAAATTCATTACAGGATCTTAAATTTTATAAGAATGTTATGAAAATAGAGGTTTAGAACGTGATTATGAAATTTAAGACCTATTTAAATATGAAATTTCATAACTTTTTTTAGAGTGTAGTCTAATTAGTTGATCCTGTGATGGTTGGAGCAAAGAAAAGCTTCACTCAGAAAAGCTTGCAAAGAAAAGAACTTTGCAGTAAGGGAGTATGGGGCTAGACCAGCTCTTATTTTGCGAAAGTGAGAATTCCGCTGGGTTCCCCGACTCAAAATGACCGAAATGGTGAGAAAACTCTTAATTTGAAAGCCCAAGGTCGTCAGACTTACCAAAGCCGTGCCCCAAGACCCTATAGGCAAAAAGCCAATTTTTTTTTTTGGACTTTTACCAAACTAAGTTTGACTCTAGGGTAAACAGGCCATAATACGACCCTTTGGGCGAAAATTTCATCCGTTTTGCGATATCTTGACTCCTTCATGCCCAAACGGCCTCCCCAACCGCGAGCATAAAAAAGACGCCGCGCAGGCGGTTGGGGAGGCCGCTTGGGCATGAAGGAGTCGAGATATCGCAAAACGGACGAAATTTTCGGCCAAAGGTCGTATTATGGCCTGTTTACCCTAAAGTCAAACTTAGTTTGGTGAAAATCCAAAAAAAAAAAAAATTGGCGTTTTGCCTTTATATAGGGTCTTGGGGCACGGCTTTGGTAAGTGTGACGACCTTGGCCTTTCAAATGAAGAGTTTTCTCACCATTTCGGTCATTTTGAGTCGGGGAACCCAGCGGAATTCTCACTTTCGCAAAATAAGAGCTGGTCTAGTATGGGGCGATTTGTAACAGATTTCAGAATTCTCTATACAAAATTAAGAACATTCTGCATATCGGTGTCAAACTTGTGCCAGTTGAGCAGTCTGGCCCTTCATCTAGACTGTGCAGCTCCATTGGATCAATCTGGAGTCCGTAATCTTTGAAATCTAAGACGTTTTCCAAACCCTTGCATGCTGTTACGACTCGCCCCAGCATGGGGTGATTATTAACAGCCATGGGGCTTTTCATAACATCCTACACATTAAATGAAACATCGTCAGGAATGTTATCTCCTCCAGCAGTTGTTCTTCGGGAGTCCTGCAGACGTCTAAATATCTACATTACAAGCTGCCGTTGACCGCCTCAGCATTAACTGATAGGCTATGTCAATCCTAACCTCACTTTTTTCAATTTTAGAGGAAAGCATAGAATAACTCGCTTTAAAATGCATTTCGAGCTGTGTAAATGTATTAAGGACATTCAGACATTAATAAGAAATTCTTCATGAAGTATTTTCTATAGCGACATCTGCCTTTCACACCAAATGCTCAATATTACAGGGACAGTTTGAGATATGGGGTAAGGTTTGGGCTTGGAGACTTCCTTCATAGTGAAACATTTTTGAAGAGTATGAATCTTCCAGCTGTTTTAGTTGCAAAAATTCCAATGCTGAGGAGTGCGAGTTGGCGTGGCGTCCAGTGAACGCCTGTACAGGTAGGCCAGCCCGCCGCACTTGGACGCGTAGGCAGAGAGGGAGAGAGCGCCTCCCTTCAGGCGCCTCAGGTCGGTGTGAAGGACGCTGGCACTCGCAGCACCTCTTGGCGAGGCAGTGCGGCACGCAGCTGGGGCACGCGACCACACTATGCACCGCCATGGAGAGTGCCGAAGGGGTGCGAAAGGAGGGTTGGAGAGCCCGCCAAGAAGGAGAGGGACATGGTGCGGGCCTATAGCAGGTGTGGCGTTGGCATTGCACATTACCACCTGGACGAGGAGGCGTGAGACAGACAACAAAAACATTAACTTAATTTTAAATTAGAAGTTTAAGTTGGTGCTCGAGGAGCAGCCTGATCCACAGCGGCAAATGGATTGCCTACTTACTAGGCACTTCCTTAAATTTGGGAAGCCTTCGCGGGGGGTGGACGGAGGAGCAGCTTCTGTAGCGGATATGCTCTCAGCAGAGGTTGCAGAGCTGCGGCACAGATACCGCCGTGGAGGTGGACGCCCCGTCGGCGCGGCGGCCGGGTAGGCCCTGGAGGTGGAGGCCACTGCGACAGCTGAGCTGGCCGTGGAGGTGGGCGGCACGGCGGCGCCCTGGAGGGCCCTTGAGGTGGAGGCCACTGCGACGGCCGTGGAGGTGGGTGGCACGGCAGCTCCCTGGAGGGCCCTGGAGATGAAGGCATACGCCCTCGGGCACGGCCACGGTCAGCACCCTCCGCGGCAGTGGCCCTGTAGACTGATTCCGAGAGTCGTTTTTGTCGTTCTGTCTCTCTCGTACATGTACGGGACGCCTCATGAGTGCGAGAGAGACAGAACGAAACGGCTCTCGGAATGAGTCTGCTGATGTCGCCGCTGCGGCCGAAGTGCGCGAGAGACAGAGCGACGAAACCTCTGTCCGAAAAAGGCGCCCCGCCTAGCGCGTAGGCAGCCCGGCCGCACCGGTGCGCCGCGGGCCGGCGGCGGCCGGTCTAGGCAAGGCAGGCGCCAAACCTCCTCACTATTTAGGCCCGGCCTCCCTTTCGGGCCACCCTCGCGGTCCCCCAAAAATTTAAAACCGTCAGCACCCATTTGATGGAAGGAACCGGGCTTGCTTCGGCTTGCTCGGACGAAGCGAACACAGAGCACGCCGCTGTAGACCAGCTCTTATTTTGCGAAAGTGAGAATTCCGCTGGGTTCCCCGACTCAAAGTGACCAAAATGGTTAAAACTCTTAATTTAAAAGCCCAAGGTCGTCAACCTTCCCAAAGCCGTGCCCCAAGACCCTATATAAAGGAAAAAAGCCATTTTTTTTTTCGGACTTTTACCAAACTAAGTATGACTCTAGGGTAAACAGGCCATAATACGCCCCTTTCGGGTAAAATTTCGCCCCGTTTTGCGATATCTCGACTCCTTCATGCCCAAAGGGCCCTCCCCAACCGCGAGCATAAAAAAGACGCCGCGCGGGCGGTTGGGTTTGGCCGCTTGGGCATGAAGGAGTCGAGATATCGCAAAACGTACAAAATTTTCGCCCAAAGGGTCGTATTATGGCCTGTTTACCCTAGAGTCAAAATGAGTTTGGTGAAAATCCGAAAATTTTTTTTTTGGCGTTTTGCCTTTATATAGGGTCTTGGGGCACGGCTTTGGTAAGTCTGACGACCTTGGGCTTTCAAATGAAGAGTTTTCCCACCATTTCGGTCACTTTGAGTCGGGGAACCCAGCGGAATTCTCACTTTCGCAAAATAAGAGCTGGTCTAACGCCGCTGGGCTGCGACTCGTCCCACCTCACCGTCTCAGGCAGAGCGCAGCAGGGCCCACAGAAATAAAACGGGGATGCCGCTTCTACCTGTGCACTTGCACAGGGTTTCTACCTGAGTGTGTGGGCGGGGGACTTTCTGACCCCCCCCCCCCCCCCCCTTTTTTGCTCCCCCTCCCCCGCGTCGCGGTCGCGGTCCACGAGCCGTGCGCCTGCGGGGCTAACTTACCACCGCCGCGCACTCCGTGCAGCCACGGACTCGGGGATAAGGGCCGCGCAGCGCATTCTGCGCCGAGTCCCAGGGTGTGTCCAGTTTAGCCCGGATTTGCGGAAGTCCGTGCGGAATCCGTGCGGACGCGCGGAACTTGCGTCCGCATGCGGAACCTTGCCTTAAAGTGATCGAAATGGCATAAATGGCACATTTTTGAAAAGGGGAAGGTGCCAGGATCATAATTATGCAGTTATATTTTTATTTCGAGGCTTCATTCGTGATTGAAGGAGATATTTCTGATTGCTTCATGACGACGTGGAGGGGGATGGGCGCAGTGCAAACAGTGTGCGTTCTGCGAATAAGAATACACGATCGGCGTTTATTATTTGGCGGTGGTCGTTTGACGACGACTCCTCGTCTCATTGATCATCATGGACGGTATGCCGGAGCGAATCCAACATCTTATTCTTGAAATATTTCATACCTTTGAACTTGAAAACCTTTATTTGGAAGAACTTTTGTTTGGTATGTATTTTGTAAACTTTGGTTATGTTGTGTGTTGTTTACCACTTACAATTATAAATGTTTCCTTTTGCTTGCTTTTAAGATGATGAAGATGAAGCCAATTTTTATGCTCAAATTGATCATCGTTTTGAAGATCTAGAAGCAATCCTTCCACCTCTCATGGGTCAGCTGTTGAGGGATGAAGTTATGCAAATAGAAATCATTGAAAATGATATGTTATTGGACTTGATATGTAAGTGTGTTCATTCTTCGTCATCCCAATTTGTATTCCTTACCCTCTCTGTTAATGGTTCTTTTCTCATTAGATGGAAGAAATGACAGGGTGATTGACTGGAGGCGTGATTTACCAAGAATGCAATATTTACGATCCCTTGAGGATCCCACGTTCCGAAAGCATTTTCGCATGGATCGGGCAGTCTTTGAGGTATTTTATTCTGTGTTTGGTTGTTGCAGAACAATTTTCTGTGTTAGTGAAAGCCATGTTGTTGTTTTTTTGGACAGGCCCTCATTGTTGTCATGGGAAACCATTTAGTACAGCAAGACAGATTGATACGTTTGCGCACTGAAGTGGATAAAGTTCTTCTGATGGCTCTCTGGATCTTATTCAATTTAGACACGTTTAGAGCAACTGGTGTCACATTTGGAGTGTCGAGAGGGGTTGTGCATTTCCATTATCTTATTGTCATCGAGGCTTTGAGGGAGCTTGCTCCCAGGTTCATTAAGTGGCCCTCTACTTTTGAACGGGATGGTATTAAGCAGCACTTTGAACGAAGATCTGATTACCCAGGAGTTGTAGCAGTTCTGGATGGCATTTTGATTAGGTGCTATGCGCCTGCTATTCAGAGAGAAAGATATTATGACAGGCATCACTCCTACTCCATAAATGTACAAGCTATGTGCGACCATAATCTATTGTACAGAGACCTTTACGTGGGCGAACCTGGAAGCGTTCATGACAATAGAGTCTTACAGAAAAGTCCGATTTATAACCTTCTACTGGAGAATGAGGACTTGGTTAGAAATGATGAGCACATTATAGCTGATGGAGGCTATGAAATGTTTGACAAGGTAATAAACAATGTAATAGATTTATTTTTACCCTAAATATTGCTAGAAATCAATTACTACTTTGCTGTTTTATTCCAGGTTCTTACACCATTTAGAAATCTTGGAAATTTGACTCATCGCCAAAGGCGTTTCAACTTTATCCATTCATCGAATCGAATGTGCATAGAGAGGTCCTTTGGTGAATTGAGGTCAAAAATGAGGAGGCTTTTGAAACTGTATGTGAAACGCTTTGAATATCTCATAGACCATATTGTCTCATCATTTGTGATACACAACTTCATCAAGCTTGGAGGAAACGATGCAGTACGTAATGTCTCGCACAGCATTTCCTCAGATGTGATTTGTCATATAGATGCAATTTATCCTTTGTTCACCATCTATTTTGTCTCACAGGTGGGCATCTGCATCATCCCACCCAATCAACCACTTGATCCGCATAATTTTGAAATTGATGATGAAGAGGAAAATGAAGATGCCCTTAGGGATGGAGGACAAGAAGATGGCCATGATATCTTGGATGAAGAAAATGGAAATGATGTGGCAGCTCGTAGAAATTTTGACCACCCATTGTTGCGAGAAGCCAAAGTAGCAGGGCACTTGAAAAGGAGCAGGATTGCCCGTCTGCTCGAAGAGTAGTCATTTCTTTGAGAAATGTATTACTTCTAAATGTTGCCTTCCATGGTGTGTGTGATTTTGTACAGCATTAGTTCTTATGTTACTGTAGTGTAAAGTACAGTAATGCACTGATACTTTGACAGAGTGACGAAAGTCCAAAATTTTGTTAAAATGAGATTTTTGGCTGCGTTCTAGAACTTTTGATTTTCTGTCGACTGGTGAAAAGCATATGTCGATATCTCTAATAGATTCAGCGTAGGAAAATACTTCAAAATGACGAAAGTCCAACTGTACTTTGACAAAATGACGAAAGTCCACCCGTACTTTGACAAAATGACGAAAGTCCAACTGTACTTTGACAAAATGACGAAAGTCCAGCCGTTCTTTGACAAAACGACGAAAGTCCAACCGTACTTTGACAATATGACGAAAGTCCCAACTGCAAAACCGGTCGTAGGTAACTATTGCTTTCCAATTTAGATAATTATTCATGAGTTCAGTGACGGCATGAACATAAAACATGCCAGAGTTGAAAAGTTTCGTTTAATTTGTGTTAGCAGTAAAGGTGGACTTTCGCCATATTGTCAAATTACGTATGGACTTTCGTCGTTTTATCAAAGTACGGTTGGACTTTCGTCGTTTTGTCAAAGTACGGTTGGACTTTCGTCGTTTTGACCTCATTTTCGTACGCTGAGAAATGGCGAATGTCCACTATCTCGGGAACTAAGCTGCCGATTGCAATGGCTCTTGAACCTAAAGAACACTCATGCCTTCAGGATTCTATGGTGTTAAACTCAACCATCAAATCCCAAAACTCTATTTTGCAGCTCAAATTTTAGACTTGTTTTGACTCTCCTGAAAAATAAGAGATTGTGGACTTTCGTCACTTTGTCAAAGTACCAGTGAATGGTAACTTGCTACAAGGTAGGTTTACGCCAGACCGCGTCTTGTCGTAACAGGCTTCGCGATGTCTCGCTGCCCGTTCCTCCAATCCGCGCCTGGCGTACCTACCTTGGCCTGCGGCGCTAGCCTGCCTTCGGCAGGCAATGGCTTGTCCATCGTCGGTTACTTCTAACTTGGTGCATACTGGAGCCCCCCAGACCCCCCTTCATTCTAGATCCCTTGTAACTTTTCAACTTGTCGGGGCTGGGGGGCTCCGCCCCCCCAGACCCCCCTTCTTCAAGACAGAAGTGATCTGCCTGCGGAAAACTCGATTTCTCGCCGTTTTTTAGGTGTTTTTCGGCTATAAAAACTGAACCAGTTGAGCTAGGATAGTGAAATTTCGCGTGTGCCGAGCCAAGGACATGCCCAAAAAGTGTGCAAAATCTCACCGAGATCGGCCGTGCCGTTAAGGAGGAGTAGTGCGGACAGACACACAGACAGACAGGAAAAACTTTTCAACCCCAATGGAGTAACAGGCTTCGCTATCGCTCAGCCAATGAATTAATATAATAAAAAATGCCTATGTCATTATTCTCCATTTATTTAACACTTAAAAGAATGTAAGTGACTTACATGCAAATTTGTAACAGGAGATTCAACAATTAAAAAAAAAA
This sequence comes from Thrips palmi, assembly GCF_012932325.1. Classification (NCBI taxonomy): domain Eukaryota; kingdom Metazoa; phylum Arthropoda; class Insecta; order Thysanoptera; family Thripidae; genus Thrips; species Thrips palmi. The sequence goes on along the minus strand of NW_023144630.1, from coordinate 9,969,756 downwards.
AAAAAAACTTATAATTGTCTCATTTACTGTGCTGCTGCACATTCAAAACAAGAAAAAGAGAGATCTCGTATGAACACAAACAAAAACTGGAGACACTCCTAGGCACTGACAAGACTGCGCAGGTACACATTAATACTAGGAACATATGTAATCACAAAATAGAATAGAATGTCGACAATGAAAAAACTGCAGTAACACATTAGGAAATCTTAGAGGTAAATATCAAAGTAAGAATTACAGTCACAACACATTGGTTCAACTAAGCATGTTCAAACTTCAATTGTCTCATTTACTGTGCTGCTGCACTTTTAAAAGAAGAAAAAGAGAGATCTTGTATGAACACAAACAAAAAATGAAGACACTCCAAGGCACTGACAAGACTGTACAAGTACTCATAAATACTAGGAACATAATCACAAAATAAAATAGAATGTTGACAATTCAAATAATGTACAGTAACACATTAACATACCTTTCAGGTAATTATCAAAGTAAGCGTTAGTCACAACTCATTGTTTCAACTGAGCATGTTCAAACTTTACATAGACTCATTTCATGTGCTGGTGCACAACCGAAACAAGAAGAAGGGATAACAATTATAAAATCAAACAGAAAACTGAAAACACTCCTAGGCACTGACAAGTACACATTAATACTAGGTACATTATCACAAAATAGAAAAGAATGTTGGCAATTCAAAAAAATGTGCAGTAACACATTAGGAAATCTTAGAGGTAAATACTGAAGTAAGCATCACAGTCACAACTCATTGGTTCAACTGAGCATGTTCAAACTTAAATTGTCTCATTATTACCTGTGCTGCTGCACTTTCAAAACAAGAAAAAGAGAGATCGCGTATGAACACAAACAAAAACAGAAAACACTCATAGGCACTGACAAGACTGCACAGGTACTCATTTATACTGGGAACATACAGTAATCACAAAAAAAATAAAATGTTTACTATTCCAAAAATGTGCACTAACACATTAAGAAATCTTAGAGGTGAAAATCAAAGTAAGCATTAGTCACAACTTATTAGTTCAACTGAGCATGTACAGAGCAAGACTTCTGCACATCTACCAGCTAGCTGCAGTCATGAAATCACTAAAAACATTCATATCCTTAATCTTTTTTAGTCCATTGTGAGTTTAACTGCTTCAACTCATCCACCAGCTGCTTCCGGCTCTCCAACACCATTTCGAACAGCTGCCTCTTTTCAGTGGTGGCTTGTGTTGGCTGCCGAGGCCGCTCTCTGCCATAACGAGCATTGACGTTCTGCTGTGGAGGTGCAACAAGAGCATTTCTGGTTTCCTTGCAGGCTGACCCAACGGCATAGGTTTGTTGAGCTGTCACAGAGACCATATCCCTCAATATGGGTTCTAAGGGTGCATACTAGGGCCATGGTTCTCGTGCTCCATCTCCTGACTTCGTTTTTATGTACAATGTGAACTCTTGTCTGAGAGTGTCCATTTTATTCTTGCATTGCTCCGGGTTGAAAGTGTGCCCACGTAGAATCAACTGGGAGGCGATCTTCCTGTAGAACGGCGCATCCCTGTGTGCTCTCCTGTACTCCTCTTTGTTTTCTCTCCAAACATCAATAAGTGCCAACTCAGCAGTGAAGGACATAACTGCACCTAAAAAATAAAAGAGCTTCAGTATTGTTCAGTTAAATTTTGATAACTTATACACTTTAAATAATTTGATATGTAACCTTTGGTAAACTTGGCACATGCCAACACATCATCCACTAACGAAGGGTTCTTATGAGGGATGTCAAAAAGTTCTGGACAATCAGTACTTTCGTTTCTCAGGAAGGACATGTACGGTCCCCAGGTATCGTGAGGTCCTCTCCTATGCTGCTCATCAAGACTTTTTCTTTCTTTTCTTGCAATCGGTTGTGTCCACCTGGATGTTGTACTTCTCTTTCATGGTTTCTACAATACTGGCAACACTGAAAACGTAATGGTCGGACACATAGCCAAGTTATGGCGTGACAAAAAGTCACGCCCGAAATTGGCGTGACACGAAATTCACGCCGATGAACGGCGTGACATGTGAGTCACGCCGTCATTTGGCGTGAATGACAACGCGTTTTCTGAGACAAGTCACGCCAAAAAGCGGCATGACAAGAAATTCACACCAAACATTGGCGTGAATATTTGAGTCACGCCGATTTTTGGCGTGACTTTTGTGTCATGCCGTTTATTGGCGTGACACTTAATTCACGCCCCTGCAGCGGCACGAAGTCACGCCGATAGATTTTCAGTGAAAGGCAGTAGAGGTACCCAAAAATTTGCCTCGGGACTTATCATTCATTTTGTAATGACAGCACTCCTGAAGGAAGCACTGAGTGGCCCAATCCCCATCCAGGCTCGTACTTGGTCTGGTGGAAATAGAGCTGTCCTGCATGCACTCAACCTGCAGAAGTTGATTCTCTCATAAAAGTAAGCAACTTAACATTATCAATGAAAATACAGATTTATACATACAGTGCCATGAACACCAAAGCTGGCATCAAGTTGAGATTCGTCTTGCTTAAGTTCCACCACATCTGCTAGATAATTAACTGTTCGTACTGTATTGCACAAGAATGAAGAAAAATATTCATTTGCCACCTACAAAAGAGTGAATTTCATTAGTGATCAGTATTATTATTCAGTTCTCATCATTATTGATTTGAAGTAAACCTCAAGTTTTATTGATGAGCCCACTTTGGGGTGAATCTTTTTGATTATTTCCTCATTTGGCTTTCTAACTATGCCATGCTTTGTTGCGTATGCATCAATAATCATCTTGAAGAGCCCCTGTACATGAAAAGTACACAAATTAGTCACATGAAAGAACACAAGATATGAAATTGACAGAACAACTCAAATACCTCATCCATGGTAGTGACATTAAATGCAAACACCTCATGGGCTCTGGGAGGTTCATCCAGCTTCAATGAAATCTCATCTGCCATGAAAAAGAAAGATTTCAGATGACTGGCAGCTTTGGCAACCTGATCATCTAAGAACTGTAAATAAGAATCAGAAATCCATGAGATTACTTTGGGTAGATCACATTTAGTGGCCAGTTCTGACAGCAAAAGAACAAACCTCAATAATGAGAGATGTTTTATCATCACCATAATGAACCATTTTTTATGATTTCATCACCTTCATTAATAGTGCTATTTTTAATTAGATGTGCCTTTAGTGTTCTGTCAAGCATCATCTGTCAACAGACAAGAATTGTTACACCTAATTAGTCAGAAAGTGACAAGATATTATTGAATGATGAATATTCAACAAAAGTTACTTGACTGTTACCTCCATACTGGTATCTGTGCTAGTAAAGCCAGATGCAATTACTTTCACTATTTTTTTCTGGAGTGGTTCAGCTGCCTTTAATTCTACTTCATTCGCCAGAAAATGTATCTTCTTCAACTCACAGGCTGCCTTGGCTATTGCTTCATTGACAAACTAAAGTGAAATGAACTGATTAGATTTTGTACACACAAATTATGAATTGCAGTGAAAACATTGACACGCACCTGAATTACTACAGGGTTTGATTTGATAACTTTGCTAAAATTTTACCCTTCTCTTTTATGGACCATTTTTTACCAGGTAATTGCAGAACCTTTCTAAGGCGTCCTGAAAGAGAGGCAACATTTGCATCAAAACAATCAATGTAACATTAAACAGAAAAAAAAAAATTAAAGCTTACTTCAACAAATGTTCAGGTAATCCCGTCACATTACCATGAGGGAATAATCGGTAAACTTTCATTCACAGTCGTCTCCTTAATTAGAAAAATAAAATTTAAAGAAAATTAATTTTTAACCAAAGCCTAAAATTTTGACAATGAAATATTTTACTTGCACTCATCTTACCACAACTTCATTGGTGTTCCCTGCACCTGCTTCATTTGTGGAAAAAGTAACAACTGCTCGTAGCGTGATCCTCTTGAAAAGATGCATCAGTGTCCTGCCCTGCACCTGCTTCATCTATGGAAGATTAAGCAACGCTCAGCAGCGTCATCCTCTTTAACAGGTGCATCGGGGCCTGCAAAAAGGATGAAATGGAGTATACACCACAGTCACAATGTCTTTTTAAAACGTAGCTACGATGTTTAGTTACCTTGTTGTTATTCGAGTCCTTCATTAGCGGTATGCGTCGCTTAGCATTAGAGACCATTCTCACTGAGAACAGAAGCAAGCATTAATTCATTATCCTTATATAAATTATACTGCACTGTTCAGTTGTTATTTTTCTCACCAGGAGTAGAGGCGATAATAGACTTGGCATTGGAATGACCCTGCTGCGCGCCGTGCAGCTCAGCCCAGGCACCGGCTGCGAAAAGGAGGCCGAGCTGGACCTCAAAATGAACACGTTCCTCTAACCTGAGCTCGAACCCGCGTCCAATCCCCAATGACACAGTGACCAATGACCGCGGTCCGTTCCGTTTGAGCGCGCTGTGCGAGAAAGGCGTGGTTGGCGCGGGTCAGGGAGCAACAGGTGGCCGTTCAATAATGGCACGGCGGGCACGGCCCATGTCCATGTCACCATGGTTGGAAAAGCGCTGAAGCGTATACTCCGGGCGCTCATGAAGAAAGTCAAGTCGGCGCCGTGCCTGCGGAGCGCGTCGCCGATCCGCTCCGCTCCAATGATGTCTTCAGGAGAGAAGCCCCTGAAGCCGCTGGCAGCAAGCCGGGCACAGACGCACCTGCCCCGTTCGACGGTGCCGGCAAACGCAAGTGTGTACATATCATACGCAACGTGGCACGTAAACGCCGAGTTTGTAGTTTGACCTTTCGTAGAGAAAAAGACTAACATCAACTGACAGGCCCATCCACGGTACGCCACGGCCGCCATCGGCGTGCCCACCACCGGCCAGCCCGCCAACACCACGCTTGTCGTCGGTGTGGCCGGCCCTGGCTTGGGCGCCGACGACCCCGCCAACGCCACCCCCGGGCCCTTCGACGGCGTGGCTGCCGGGCCCGCCCCTGGCCAGCCCGCCGACACCACGATTGTGGTCGTTGTGGACGCCCGAGGCTTGGCCGCCGACGACGCCAGCTCCGGGCCCATCACTGGCGTGCCCGGTGACGCCACGTCCGTCGACGCCAGCTCCGGGCCCATCACTGGCGTGCCCGGTGACGCCACGTCCGTCGACGCCAGCGGGCCCGCCTACGCCGTGCCCGGTAACAGCCCTGTGCCGGGAATGCCAGGCACGGGGGCGTGCTGCCACGCCGTGGTGGTGAGACGTAGTCGCGCTCCTACTCCGAACGCTCTACCTTCGCACAAGTTCTGGTGCCGAATAGTAATTGTACTTTTGTTTTGTTTCAGGCACTTCGGGTGCCGCCCGAGGACAAATGGCCAGCTGGCCCTTGAGCGCCTGGAGGAGTTACGGGATGAGCATAACAGGCGATTCGATGCGATTGAATCCCTTTTAATCGCCATCAGGAAGGGACAACAGGTGTGTAATATTGTTTACTACTTTATAAGTTGCAAAATGATCAGTGGGGAATTTTTTCTTATCTGACAATAAATTTTTGTGCTACCAGGTTTCTGGAGATTGAGCCACCATCCCACCCCCTTTGTTCAAGAAATTATTTTTATTTATTTTTAATTATTTTTATTTATTCAGAACAAATATTGCTCAGAGGCTTGGCGTCCCGCGCGAGGTAGGCCAGCCGGCCCGCCACGCGACGCACACCTGTGGAGACGGTGGCCTACCTTGCCTCTGTCGCGTGTTAATATAAGAGATTAGTCTTGTCGTTCGTCAGTCTTCTGAAGGAGTTATGCAAGTCCGTCTGTTTCTTGTTGAAGATTTTTGTCAATGCCGAGTCAATGCCATCCCTTATTTTGATTTTGCTAGTCCTTAGTCGTAAGTATTGGTAAGTCCTAGTCAGCAGTAGTAGTTGGATGCTGTTATTGGAAAATTGTCTTGTCAATTCTAGTCGCTGGTTGTAGTTGTCAGCACTCTTCCTCGCTGTCGCTTTCCGTGATGTTCCTACAAAAATGAAAAAAAAGAGACAAATATATTTTTCACATTCAATTTACAAAACCAGTTATTTTCTTATTCTGCTTCTTATCCTTGTAATTGGACACAACTGTGTATGTTAAATTTGAATGCATGGTGGTTTTAGAAAAGACGATTTAAAAAAAGTTCCGCCAAGGCAAGCTTAGCAAAGCGGTCTTGCCGTGGACCGGCAGGGGAGGCCGCGCAGAGAGGGGGCAAGGAGGGAGGGGGTAGCTGTGAGGAGTGGGGACTGGCGCGGCGTGGCAGCGCAGGACGACGACAGACGACGACCAACACGACCATGCAGTCCCCTCCGAGCGCGCTGAATGGATGGATGGGATGGGATGGGATGAGTGGGATCGGATGCAGAGCTAGAAGCGGTCGCAAGACCGCTTAAAAAAAGAAAAGAAGTCACTAAAACTGGCACTTTGTAACTAGACGGAGGCAAGACTGGCCAACTACGTAGCTGTTTTGCGGAAAGGCAAAGTGTTGACTTACAGTTTGGCCTGCACGAGCTGGAGAATCCTCTCTATATTGTCAAAGCGCAGGGTGGTCTGCTCTCTTTCATCTGACAACTCCTGGCGCAACAGCTTTATTTCCTCCAGGGCCAGACGACCCTCTGATGCTGCCTTCGGCTTGCACAGCATCTGCCTGCGGAGGAAGGAAATAAAGACATTGAATTGCGGTTTAGGAATATGACAAGGCTCTCCTTCCAATTTAGAATTCATCGGAAGACACAATTGAAATGTTAAAAAAAATTTGAAGTGAGAATAAAACAGCAGATGATTCGAGAAATAATTCAAGCATTTAACAGCAAAAACTTCTTAAATTCTTGTTTTTGTACGGGTCTGTTACGAATCACCCCAAATGCCGGTTACGCAAGAAATACGTCCCTAACTATCACTGGACAAAGTAAAAGCAACTTATGCCACGTGTTTACATTGTAAAGGGGTCACGCTTCAAGGCCCCAACGGTACTTCGATGGTGATTCATACCTGGGGAGCCTCAGACAGAAACTTCCTAGAACTCAAAATAAAAGATTTGCCTGTTTGCCGGAATTTCGGTGTACCCTATATTTCAGACGCTCTCCAAAACTATACCTGAGCACCGATCACATCCGCTTCGATTGTTCAAGGACCTTGTACTTGAAGCGAAAGAGCGGCCATACTCAGATTTTCCTCTGCTCCCTCCACTTAAATTAATAAACGCATTTGTTACGAATCGCCCCTGTTACAAATCGCCCCATACTCCCTTACAAAGCATTCTCCGGCATTGTATTACAAACTCCCTTGCGAAGTTTTTTCTTCGCATTGCAAAGAAATAGTTCGTAAGTTGCGAAGAAAAAAGTTTGCAACGTTGCGAAGCATGGTTTGTGACGTAGCAAAGCATTTTCTTTGCAAGTTGCAAAGAAATACTTCGCAATGCAAAGAAAATAGTTTGTAAGAGAGTTTGCAAAACAATGCCGGAGAATACTTGGCAAGGTTTTTTGAGTGTTTCTTGCTCAATGGCATAAAGTGGTGTCCGGAGGCAATTAATGTAGCTGCACACCTGTTGAAGAACATACAAAGAGTATTATTACAAGACATTGAAAGTTCTTATTAATTTAAAAAAAAAATCAATAGGGCAGTGTTTTGGCAACATGTTTTTAAAACCTTCACTGTTATCAAGATAAAGCATTCTCCAATCAAAGTTTGAATCTTCAGCCGTATCATCAGACGATGCGAAAAACGGGGGAACTGTGACTGAAGCTAAGCCCAGTTGTTATAAATGACTCCCCGTCAACCAGATCAACAAGACCAATGACTATTTGAGTAAGATAATTTTGAGGGACATCAGGGCATGAACTGGCTGGTAACTCGTTTAAAGGAGAGTGCCTCCATAAATATAGTAGAAAAAGAACGCAATCCACATGAGACAAGATGCATTTCGAAGGCCTTTGCAATTTGAAAGCATCATTGCGGATTTTGTTAATGCAAGTCCAACAAAACTTGCAATGACAACATGGTATAAATGCCACCCTGCCTACACTGTGGCAAAAAGCTACGGAAAATTCTGTAAACAGCTTGTGGTAATTCTCCGTAGCCCTCTTATCAGTATTCTCCGTAGGCTCTTACAGTATTTTCCGTAGGACCGCACAGTATTCTCCGTAGGACCTTACAGTGATCTCCGTAGGACTATACAGTCTTCCAGGTCCTACGGAGAAGACTGTGCGGACTTACTGAGAATACTGTACGGCCCTACGGAGAATACTGTAAGAGCCTACGGAGAATATTGATAAGAGGGCTACGGAGAATCCTGGCAAAAAAATTAACAGAATTTTCCGTACCTTTTTGCCACAGTGTACGTAAACGGTACAACTGCGGCATTCCTTACCTCCTTTGATGGCTATTTCGTCTAAGTCGTGAAATGGTGGTGGATAAGCCGCCACTACCTTGCAAACTGGTGGGACAGATACACAAGGTAGGTTTACGCCAGACCGCGTCTTGTCGTAACAGGCTTCGCGATGTCTCGCTGCCTGTTCCTCCAATCCGCGCCTGGCGTACCTACCTTGGCCTGCGGCGCTAGCCTGCCTTCGGCAGGCCATGGCTTGCCCATCGTCGGTTACTTCTAAATTTGTTGCATGCTGGGGGGGTCCGCCCCGCAGCCCGCAGACCCCCCTTCATTCCAGATAGAGTTGCTTCATCCACAGATAACACGATCTCTACCCTTGTTACTTTTCAACTAGCCGGGGCTGGAGGGCTCTGCCCCCCTGACCCCCCTTTCTTCAAGGCAGAAGGCATTTGCCGGCAGAAAACTCGATTTTTCGCCGTTTTTTAGGTGTTTTTCGGCTATAAAAACTGAACCAGTTGAGCTAGGATAGAGAAATTTCGCGTGTGCCGAGCCAAGGACATACCCAAAAAGTGTGCAAAATCTCAGCCAGATCGGCCGAGCCGTTCAGGAGGAGTAGTGCTGACAGACAGACAGACAGACAGACAGACAGACAAAACTTTTCAACCCCACCTGAGTAACGGGCTTCGCTATCGCTCAGCCAATTAACAATCTTCTTGGGACGGCCTGGTCCTCCTGAAAAGAAAACATTCCACAAATTAGCTTAAACAATTTCAAAACAGTAATTTTAGTGGTTCAATGCAATGCGTACTTTTGCCAGATGAAGTGGCAGCTGGTTTGAAATATGAAGTGGCAGCTGCTGTAGATGGGACCTTCTTTTCTGCACAAACAAGTTACAAAGGCACGTTAGGTAAAAGCTGGACTGTAAATCCAAAGGCAATACTTTTGGTACCTTTTTTGGCGATACAATTAAGTATCGCCAATAAACGGCCTTACGTAAAAGTATATCCTTCAAAACGGCGATACACAAAAGTATCGCCAAAATTTGGCGATACTTTGGAGTATTGCCACGATTTGGCAATAAACGTTGAACAAATCAAGGGGACAAGTTCCTCGTTCAATGCCGTGGTTTTGGCGATACTTCTGTGTATCGCCGTTCTGAAGGCAATGCTTTTCCGTAAGGCCGTTTATTGGCGATACTCAATTGTATCGCCTTTGCATTTGCAGTGTGATTTGTGGGACGAAGTTACAGAACAGAAGTGACAATGCATTCAACATACTCTTTTTAGGTGGCTGAAAGTCACTGTCTTCTCAGGAGGAAGAAGACGTGTCCCAGGGTTTCTGGCCATTGTTCTGCTTTGACCTGCCAGGATCAAAAGGAAATGATTGAGTACTCTCGCAAGTGATAACGTGGATTGATTCATCAAACCAAGATATGAAATCCACCCTGAATGTGAGCTTGTATGCCCGTGTACACTGTTAAAAATGCACTGTAATATTACAACACAATCACCTACAGTTATGCTGTTTAATAACAACAGTCTTGTTTTGTGTCTAAACGGGAAACCCATCCAGAAACAACACTTTCGTTTCAAAACAACTTCCTTGTCAAGTAACAATAATGTTATCGTGATTCAAAACAGTTGTGTCGTCGTTGAACAGATTTCATGTTTAGAAACAGCCTTTTGCAATCTTAAAACATATGTGGTTGTCAGGTTACAGGGGTCTTGTTTAATAACAACACGATGAGATCAACACAAAAGAAGCGAAGACTTCATCAAAGACTCCAAAGAAGCATCGTTTTATAACAATCGAACTGTCAGAAAACAGCACCGAGGGCTACAACATGCTTGTAATAAAACAAGTCGTTAGACCAGCTCTTATTTTGCGAAAGTGAGAATTCCGCTGGGTTCCCCGACTCAAAATGACCGAAATGGTTAGAAAACTCTTAATTTGAAAGCCCAAGGTCGTCAGACTTACCAAAGCCGTGCCCCAAGACCCTATATAAAGGCAAAAAGCCAATTTTTTAGCAGATGATACCTTTAATCTTGAAACACTTAAAACTACTATACACAAATGAAGGTGTCAGCGTGCTTTTACTCTCGAGTCCAGAAACCAAGCGCGTATCCTAACAATATAATAGGGGCTGGCGGCCGGGGCGGGCTGGTGCGTGTGGCTGGCTGGCTGGCAATGAGGCGCAGCCTGCGCGGAATTCGACAATCCCTCCGCGGTAGAGCGCCAGCGGCACCGGGCGTAAACAATGGCACCTCCTCCTCGCATTGACAATCCCTCCCCGCCTGCCACGGCGCGGAGTATCGCGCAACAATGCCTCCCGATTCGGCCCGGCCTGGGGCGCTCGCTCGGGCTCGGCGGCGGGCGGTGCAAGCCACAGCTCGGCACGGCTAGTACCAACACCGGCCAGCTCGTTCGGGTCTGTGTATTTTGATTCATACACAATTTTAAATACTATCTTTGGAATGATCCCGCATACTACCCCGTATAAGAAAACCAAACGAGTATCATCTGCTTTCATTAACGTTCGTTGAATGAGATTTTTTTTTTCGAACTTTTACCAAACTAAGTTTGACTCTAGGGTAAACAGGCCATAATACGGCCCTTTGGGCGAAAATTTCATCCGTTTTGCGATATCTTGACTCCTTCATGCCCAAACGGCCTCCCCAACCGCGACCATAAAAAAGACGCCGCGCAGGCGGTTGGGGAGGCCGCTTGGGCATGAAGGAGTCGAGATATCGCAAAACGGACGAAATTTTCGCCCAAAGGGTCGTATTATGGCCTGTTTACCCTAGAATCAAACTTAGTTTGGTGAAAATCCGAAAAAAAAATTGGCGTTTTGCCTTTATATAGGGTCTTGGGGCACGGCTTTGGTAAGTCTGACGACCTTGGGCTTTCAAATGAAGAGTTTTCTCACCGTTTCGGTCATTTTGAGTCGGGGAACCCAGCGGAATTCTCACTTTCGCAAAATAAGAGCTGGTCTATCGCCGCGGCTACATATGCGGCGGAAGCTCCGCCCCGCAGATCAGATGGGGCACCAAGCCACGCATTTCTTCATCCTCAACTTAAAGGTTTTCACCTTCAGAAAACGCAAAGCATGGCTCGTCTCCTAGCAGCGCCTTGCAGCCACAATCCAGTGGCTGTTGATACTGTTGAGGCAGGTGTGCCGGGCCGGGGTTGGTCAGGGGGCAGTGTTGCCAAGTCCGTACAGTCCATGCCGTACACTGTGGCAAAAAGGTACGGAAAATTCTGTTAATTTTTTTGCCAGGATTCTCCGTAGCCCTCTTATCAATATTCTCCGTAGGCTCTTACAGTATTCTCCGTAGGGCCGTACAGTATTCTCTGTAAGTCCGCACAGTCTTCTCCAGGACCTGGAAGACTGTATAGTCCTACGGAGATCACTGTAAGGTCCTACGGAGAATACTGTGCGGTCCTACGGAAAATACTGTAAGAGCCTACGGAGAAAACTGATAAGAGGGCTACGGAGAATTACCACAAGCTGTTTACAGAATTTTCCGTAGCTTTTTGCCACAGTGTAGGAAGGACCAGATCTGGTTCCAACAAAGGCCGCTTCCAAGAATTGTCCACATCAGGATCTTGAATAAAGGGGGTCGGCCGACTGAAAATTTTTATTGCACCTTTCGATAGGTCTCGTCAAGACGAGTGGTCGGAGGGGGGTCTAGGAGTCCAACTTCAGCAGTTACGTACATCAGGATCTTGAAAAACAAGGGTCGACCGTGTAAAAAAAATTATGGTAGTTTTTGATAGGTATTAAAAGTACGGGATTGCCGGGGAAAAAAGTACGGGATTCCCTGCAAAAAAGTACGGTGTTGCCTGAAAAAAAATGACGGTATTGCCTGTTAAAAAAAGTACGGTGAAGTCTGGAGTAATCAGTGCAGGATTTACCGGGATCTTTTCTCGCAGTGATGTCTGGTGGTGAGCAAGCTGCATTGCGCAAAACTGTTGCCAATGATGCAAAACTTGGGCCTTTCGCAGAGCCTCCTCTTTGGCCTACCAGGGCCTTTCTTCTTTGACTGCGTGGAAGGGGGCAAAGGCTGCTCCCAAGCCATTAGTTGAGCCCTTACAACAAATGAAGACCAGATAGGTTTGAGTGTATGGAGAGAACTTGGTATGCGTTTCAAATCACATTTTCTGTTTTAAAGAAGGGGCATATAGCAGGAATACGAAAAGAAGAAAAATAAAGTATCTGATTTTGCTTTGGCATAAAAACAACGCTATGCACGCGAAATTCAACCGTTCCCGTGCAACCGATTCGAAGACGAACCACTGTCGATTCGAAAATTTCGAATATTCGGGGTCGAAGCAAAGAGATCCGTCCCCGAATCAAATCGAATCGAATCTGGGGTGATTCGATTCGATACCGAACTATTCGCACATCCCTACTGCTAATATTCTTTGTCTTAGTTTGTGTGAAGTCCCTGCAATTTTATCACACTATCACTGAGGCCGAATCACACTATTGCGTAGGATCACACGGTGAAAACGGTTCCTGGTTTTCCCAGGAGCCCCCTGGAAATTGCCTATGTCTCTACCATAGGCGTCCTGGGAAAACCAGGTTCTGTTTTTACCGTGCACGGTGGAGAACAAACTTGCAGAAAAAGAGCACCTTTGAGAGCCCGTAGCGTCCAAATCCGACGTCGTAGAGCCTCGCGCGACCCGGCATTCGAAAGAGCGCACTTTTTTCTTTCGGAATGGACACTGTAGTTGATTTTTTTACCAGCAGGTTCCGAGATCCCCAAAAGCCCCAAACCCTAAAAAACAGCCATAATTAGGCGTTTTCGACCTCTACCAAGAAGCCAATCGGTGTGTGATCCGGCTCTATTTGTGTTTCGGCAATTCGTATTCACTAAAGGAACCAAAAAAACCGGGAGGGAGCCAGATCTGAGAGGATCCCCGGCCAAGTGTTTTTTGTCTGGAGCTGCTCCATCTATCCTATCATCCTCTTGCGGCGGTGGTGTTGGTGCCCTGCGACGCAATACCTTGCGTCGAAGTGCCCCTGCATCCAACATTTGCAGTTTTAAACAAAGTAAATTCACCCATTTCACTTAAGTTCGATGAGACTTATAGCGTTACTTCTGCCCCTGTCAAGGGGTTCGCACACACGCACGCACACAGACAGAAAAAGTTTTTTAACCCCTCTGGAGTAACGGGCCGCAGTGGTCAGTCATTTCAGAACCACTTGCTGTGAATTAACTTGCTCCCATTGTTGTCTGATATTTGAGTATTTTCTTTACGGTGCTGGTAAAATTATTTCAAAGTTAAAGCCTTACCTGGGAGGGTAGAAATGTCGACCCACATTCCTTGTGCAGTCTGAAAGCCCATTGAGATGGCCGCTTGATCCTGCACTGCCACGGCTGGTCGGGGAGCAGGGCCGCCGGCAGCTGCTGCAGGCTGCAAGGCATTGTTGACGGGGAAGCCCTGCTCGGACGACAACTTCTGCTGAGGGTTGGCTGCTTGCAAACGGTTGTTCAGTCTGCAGGTGAAATGAAGATGCTGTAAACAGAAATTTAAATAAATTGGAGTGTGAGGATTCGTTTCCCTTTCCCCCGCCTCCCCAAAACAAAAACAAAGAGACAAAAAACAAAACGATCAAGTCACAATGTATACTAATTTGTCCGTTAAGTTGAAAGACAGCTTCCTACCTTCCTGAACAGAACTGTTAAGCTGCGCGCGCCTGCCTCGCTTTCTCTTTTCCCTCATCCTCCTCAGCTTTTCCAGTCTTTTCAACCTTGTACTGGGACCACCACCAGTAGGAAGCAGCGATTGGCCACAGGAAGTGGCTGCTTCGAGCTGAGGCCGCTTGCCGCGCAGCTTCTTCCAGGCGCCGGACAGCAGCAGCGGCTGCAGCCGCTGCCCTATCGTGCCTGCTCAGTTCCTGCTGAGGTAGGTCAGGGAGGTCTGGAGCATCAAAAGCGACCGGGTCCATTAGAAACGCAGGCGCTGCACGGTGCACTGGGACAGCAGCTCGATCCTGCATTGCTATGGCTGGTCGGGGAGGAGAACCCACTCCGGGAATCGCGTGTACATTCAGTCCGGGAATCGTTAGTAATTTGCTCAAAATTTAACGAAAATCTTAAAAGTTTCAATGGAGAGGGATATGTAATAGACACAAAACACTCAAAAGCAAAGAAAAATCTTCAAAAACCTCTCCTTTTCTGCAAGATTTGTTCAGGAATCGCGGGAATCCGGAATCGTGTGTACGCCCAAGTACCGATTGGGTAACCCCTCGGGAGAGCCGCGGCCGAGAGATGCAGCGCCTTGTTGAGGGGCAGGCCTAGCTTGGACGACAACTTCGACAGGGGGCCGGCCGCGGTCAACTGGCTGTGCAGTGCACCCGGAGGGCCGTCGCCACCTTCCAGGCGCCGCATAGAGGGGACGGTAAGGGCGCTTCAATTTTTCACTTTGTGATGAAAACGAAATAATAGTCTTACTTTGTATTTTCGGGGGGTGCTCTATCGATCTGCACTACAAAATCAAATGTGTGCTTAGTACACAGCTGTGGGAGTATGCTTGGAAGCATACATCTATAGGAGTGTGCTTGTCAAGCATACATCTATAGCTGTGTACTTGGGCAAGCTTGCATCTAGGGCTGTGTGCTTTTAAATGGGTGAGATGAATTCATGCTTGCCCAAGTACACAGCTATAGATGCATGCTTGCCCAAGTACACATCTATAGATGTATGCTTGTCAGGCACACTTCTATGGATGTATGCTTACCCAAGCATACTCCTATAGCCGGGTCCGGGAGACGGACGGAAGGGGCTTGCGAGGCGGCGACGCCTCGCCCGCGCCCACCCCGGCTGGCGCGCCGTGTGTCGCAGCCTCGTAAGCCTTTCAGATCCTCCACAAAACCCGGTTACTTTCACTCACCGGGATGGCCCTCCATTAGACGAAGTATGCTTGGTACGGGTCTAAACACCCCAAAAACAGCTGTTTTCGAGGGTTTGGGACTAGATGGGTTCTCGCAAACCGAGATCCAAAAAAGTACCCAAATGGGTCTCAGATACTCAAAAAAATGCGCTCTTTCGAATGCCGTGTCGAACGAGGCTCTACGACGTCGGGTTTGGATGCTACGGGCTCTCAAAGTTGCTCAATTTCACTATTTTTACTGAAGATTTGAGCATATCAGGGCCGTTTGAAGTAGACCATCGGCGATTTCGCTCATCTTTGTCTTAAATGGTGCCTACCCATAGGTAAACACCCCTACAAAATTTCAGCCATGTCAGGCAATTATTAGAGGAACTGTGAACAATTTAAGTTTTGGGTCATTTTACCACTGGGCTTAGGTGGTTTTGGGTCTAGTAAAAAATAATTTTTTTAGCTATCTACTTTTGGGTCAGCACCTCTTGAAACGCCTTTTTAACATGGTCCTCAAAAAATTTTTTTCGAGGACAAACTTGACTTTTTCTAGCTGTAATTGGAACATAACTTGGAGAAAAAGACAAGTTTGACCTCGAAAAAAAGGCACCATGGGCACCAGAGGCACCATGTTAAAAAGGTCCGGGTCGCACAAGGGCTGCTGCAGGTGCATCATGGTTTACATGAGCGGGAGGGGGATTTCCGCCATTATTGGTGCTAGCAGGGCACATAGGGGGATTTTTTGGGAAACGGGGCGACGAGAAAGATGAATGGACCTGGTCCCGACCTCCTCGGCCGCTTTTACAAGTTGGCCAGATCAGGATCTTCAAAAAAGGGGGCGACCGACTAAAAAAATTTTTTGCAGATTTCGACTGGTCTCAGCAAGACCTTTTCAACGAGGGGTCGGAAAGGGGGTCCAGGAGCCCGACTTCGTCTATTAGTCACATCAGGATCTTGAAAAAAGGGGGTCGACTGACTGAAAATTTTTACTTAAGCTTTGGATAGGTCTTGGCAAGACCTCTTTAACGAGGGTCGGAAGGGGGGTCCAGGAGCCCGCCTTCAGGGTTTTGGGAAAAAGTGCGACGGATCGTTTTGCGCTCCTGCGTGCCTCTATTGCAAGGATTTGCAGTAATGGAAAATATGGGTATTTTGGGAAATGAGGGCGAAGAGAAAATGAAAGGGGCATATTCTAAGGACGTTGGAGTAAAAAGTGTAAGGACTTTTGCATAGTGAATAGAAGGGCGGGCCTAAGTCACGATGGTACATCGATAACTTTGCTTTACCCCTCACGGTGTGTGTGATGCGAGCGGGCCGAAGGCCCGGGCCTTCGACGGGCCCAAGTTGGGTCTGAAGCGGGGGCCCGAAGGCCCGAAAAGGGCCGCCGGCAGGCCAAGCGGGGCCCGGCCCCCTGTCGAACCGGGGCCGGCGCGCGAAGCGGAGCTGGCAACTCGGTTCGAGGGAAAGGGCGGGCCCTAGCTTGTTGGATCTCGGTTTGCGAGAACCCCTAGCCCAAAAACCTCAAAAACAGTTTTTTTGGGGTGTTTAGACCCGTACCAAAGCCACAGGGGGTGTCGGATTTCGTCCAGTGTCTTTTTGGGAGTTCGTATAAATAGAAGGAACCGATAAAACACCACAAGCGCCCGCTCCTAGGATGTCCCCACCAAGTGGTTTTTTTTGTCGAGCTTTCCCCGCGACAACAACAACACAACAACCCGACCCCCACGAGATTTGGCTGGCGACCCCACGAGCGCACGGCTTCCCATTTCCGCACCGGCACACGCCCACTGCCGCCTGCCCTGCCCGCCCGCCGGCGCAGCCGCGCCGCAGCGCAGCCGCACCGCAGCCGTCTGTTGCATCGCAACGATAACAAACGAAAACAACATAGTCCATTTCCACCCAGTGTTAAATTTTGATAGTAGCGGTGTGATTGAAAATCAGGTGTCCCATTTCTGTCATGTGTTCAAGTCCCCTTTTAATGTAAATACACCTGTCGCCGTGGCCGCGCAGCGCAGCAGACGACAAGTGGCAGACGGTTGTTCCCCAGCAGAGGCGGGGGGCGGCAGGAAGGGGTAGGGAGGGGGGTCTCCGCTCCGTCCCGTCTCCCGGCCGGCACGGCACCGACACCGCCCGAGGCAGACGCCGGACGCGGCCAGACCGCGTTGGCAGCCATGGGTGCATGCCGACTTGCCCGGTCCGCTGCCGAACCATCGGTCCGCCGCGAACCCGGGCCTTCGGTTCGCCTTCGGCAAAGTTCGTTTGTTGAGCATCCGAAGCCTGCCGGCGCACAGCGCTGCTGTCGATTGTCGCTCTCTGTCTAACACCGCAGGCAGCCGGACCGGCCGGACCGCCCAATGCAGTCATGGGCGGGGGGTCAGAGGGAGGAAGCCCGTCGACGCGCAACATTCCTTGACGAGAGATAGAGAAAGAGGGCCAAAATTACATCGAAGCACCTTGTGTGTGCCTTAAGCATGTTAAAACAATATGCCCTCTTCATACCTGGCTGGCGCAGGCGTGGGGTCGGGTCGGGATGCGGCCGTTGCGGGGGCGGCATTTGCGGAGGGTGGGGAGGGCCCCGAGGCGGCCTCCATCCGACGCATTTGCTCTACAACGGCATAATGCACCGGGTTGAAGGGACGCTCGGGCTCGTACTTCCGTACGTCGTCCGCTTCAGCCCAGCGGACATGCCGTTGTAGATGCGGGGAGGACTCCGCCGTCGGGGTCTGCAGACGCAAGGGCAGTATTTTGATCGACAGTATCGGCGAAATTATGGAGCCTTCCTCATCTATACGCCCTTTCGATCTGCCGAGTTCTTTGCAAAGAAAATGAAAAAGGCCACAACCGCTTAAGGTCAATTATTGTGACCCAATGCAGTAAATGCCGCGTACCTGAGTTCACGGAAAAAATACTTTGTTGTGGTAATCGACTTTGTTCGATAGGCAAACTTCGATAGCTGCAATCGAAAATTCGATTCCCACAACCGAAAGCTGGTTGCCACGACCGGACACTTGAAAGAGGACAACTGAGGTGGGGTTTGTTGTCCTCTTTCAAGTGTCCGATCGTGGCAACCAGCTTTTGGTTGTAGGTATCGAATTTTCGATTGCAGCTATCGAAGTTTGCCTATCGAACTAAGTCGATCACCACAACCTAGTATTTTTGTTTTCGTGTTTGTACGCAGCATTTGCAGTATACATGCCAGGTACGCAGCAAATACAGTGTACATGGTATACATTTCAATTTACAGTGTGGTAGGCGGATAGAGCAATACTGAAGTAGGGAGGGCCAGAACTCACACTGTCAGGGGTCTCCCTCTCCTCTGGTCGGCGTCGGCGGGTCTCCCGCTCCTCTGGGCAGCGCTGTCGCCGGGGCACTCCAAGCTGCTCCTGCAAATGAGCCAGTGGCAACACTGGTAAAACTAAAGCGTACCTTACCCCCTTTCTTCGAGAATATCAGAGTTACGCTTGAAACGAAGCGTAACGCGCCCATGCCCTCCAGAACCGCCAATCTTAATGCATGGGGGCGCTTCTTCAGTAGGCTTCATTTCAAGCTTGACGTCTTCAAGCAAACTGTTACACTTCATTGAATCATATTGTTACGCCTTAGCTGTACCAGTGAGTGACGAAACCCAGAGCGCGAGCAGGCGCCACTGGGAGAAATAATGAAGATTGTGGCTGTTAAACCTAATGCCACTCTCCACTGTTTACCGAAAGAAGGTGTTTACCGTACCCTGGGATACAGTAGACAGCGTACCTGAAAGAACGGCGTTCACTGTATCCAGGGAACCTGCATCCACTGTACTTGGAAACTTTTCAGACAGGGCATTCAGTATAACTGTAAGATAAAGGCGAAATTCCAAAATCGCGATAGGAACGTTTCGATGACGGAAATGAATTCATCTCAACAAGACGAACAAAAAATGATAAGCATGTTATGGGCTCAGACTCGAAATTCAACAGATATCGGCATCAAAAGTCTAAAAAAGTAGAATTTTGGAACGTAATTTGATGAGTCCTATGTTAGGGGTCCAAAAATCCTTCTTTTTTAGACTTCTGATCACGATTTCCACTGAATTACGAGTCTGAGACCATAACATGCTTATCATTTTTTGTTCGTCTTGTTGAGATGAATTCATTTCCGTCATCGAAACGTTCCTATCGCGATTTTGGAATTTCGCCTTTATCTTACAGTTATACTGAATGCCGTGTCTGAAAAGTTTCCAAGGTACAGTGGATGCAGGTTCCCTGGATACAGTGAACGCCGTTCTTTCAGGTACGGTGTCTTCTGTATCCCAGGGTACGGTAAACACCTTCTTTCGGTAAACAGTGGAGAGTGGCATTAGGTTTAACAGCCACAATCTTCATTATTTCTCCCAGTGGCGAATATATTGTAAGTAGGCAAAAAGCGCGTCTCTTTGGAAAATCCTGGATCTGAGCGTGAGTACCGAGAAAGGGATGGGACTGGACTTACGGCGGCCGCCTGGAACACCTCCTCATACCGCCGCCTATGCGACCGCATTCGGCACGGCCTGTGGAAAGCTTTAGCGTCTTGAATGAGCCGTGTCATAGGTGATGCTGTGTCGTTAACGTGGCTTACAGGATCGGCCTCGCGCGCCGCGCCGCCTGCTGGGCAGTGGCGGCAGCCGCGTGTGCCATGGTGGCGTCCCGCACCATGATCCCGAGATCCCCCCAAAGCCAGGGGGGATACAGATCACGGGCGCAATCAACCACCCCGGCGTAGGCCTCCGCGACGGCCGCCTTGTCCGCCTCGGACCGGATCTCGAACTGCAAACCAAACAAGAAATGCAGAAATTTCAAGGCGATTAAAAATTATGCTTTGCTGAAGCCACGTAGGTTTGCTATAGGCAGCGACAACAACCTGCTGCCAGCACAGTTTTGCAGCGCAAGGAAACCCGCATATCGTACATTCCAGCTTGTGCTTGCAAGACGAACTTATGCACTTAAGTGGTACCAAAATGTGGTTGACAGACTGAACGCCGGCCGGCATGGCGTTGCTGTCAGGGTGGCGCGCCTCATGCCCTCCTGGTCCCTTCGCCACCCCCCCCCCCCTCTCTCCTCCCTGACCCCGCACTGATCGTGTTTATTTAAATGTGAAAAAATTATTGTTCATTTTAACGCGAAAATGAACATGAACGTTTTTACATTGAAACAAACGTGATGTTACATTCCCTGCCGCCGCTAGGCCTCCATGTCAGGGTGACTACCTACGGCAAAGATGAGTCGACAAAGATGTCTTTGAAAAATCGTTGTGACCGTTAAATCTCTTTTGAGACAATACTGCGCCCAAATTAAGACGGATATTCGCACACCGTAACAAAGGCTAGCTAAAGGAAGGTCCAAAGACGAATTGCCCGATGAGAAACTACGAAGGCCCGCCTCGGATCAGACGCGGAGACTGTTTTAACTCGACTAAAATCGCAAATTTTCCAAGGCATACAAGATGATTTCGATCGACTTTGAGACAATACTGCTCCCAAACTAAGGCTTATAATCGCACTCCGTAACAAAGGCATGCTTATGGAAAGTCCAAGGACCAATTGCCCGTTGGAAAAGTACGAAGGCCCGCCTCGGATCAGACGCAGAGATTGCTTCAACTCGACTAAAAACGCGAATTTTCCAAGGCATAAAAGACGATGTTGATCGAATTGGTCTTTACCAATTGCCCGTTAGAATAGTACAAAGGCCCGCCTCCGATCAGACGCGGTTTCTGCTTAAAGTCGGCCCTAAACACGATTTTTCAAAGGCATCTGTAACCGTTTTGAGCAGCTTTGAGACAATACTGCTCCCTTACGAAGGTGAATCGCACTCCGTGACAAAGGCATGCTATAGGAGAGGTCCCGTAGGGTTGCGAAATTGTTCCTGGGGATTGCGGAAATGTTTGGCTGCAAATTTGGGGTCGCGAGCCGATAAAGGTTTGGGGAAAACCCCTGGGATATCCTGAAGGGCTGATGACGTCCGCGGAAATATTTGGCTGCAAATTTGGGCCAGCCTGCTCAACAGGCGTGTCTGCGGGGCTGCCTACCCACTATTTACCATTTCCATTCAGGACTAGACCACACATGATCGTATGCCATTTCGGGCCCGACACACGTTCGCCTACCCACTAATACCGCGGTACCGAAAAAGGCCGGGAGTTTTATGGGGAGCCTCGGAAGCGCTTAGACAGCGAAAATACCCTTTTTCGGCCGTTAAATTTAGTAGGCCCGGGAAATGGGCCGCGTGCTGGCCAAGCAACGGCGGGGTTTGCCGAGGGGGGTTTTGGCCGGAGTTGCCCGGGGCCCCACCCGGGGTGTTGGCCGGGATTTGGCCGGGGCCTGGGCCGGGTTTTGGGCCGGACTTGGCCGGTGCGGGCCGGGTGATGGCCGCGGGCCGGGACTTGGCCTTCGTCTAGGGGCTCGGCTAACATCGTGTTGAGAGCCTTATTCAAAGTGGTTGAAGACTTTCATCTCCAGTTTGGAAAGTTACTAGAAGGCTCGATGATCTCCATCGGCGGTGACGAAAAGAAACAGAAGATAGCTGGGATGCTCAATAATGCTACACTAGTTGG
This sequence comes from Thrips palmi, assembly GCF_012932325.1. Lineage (NCBI taxonomy): Eukaryota > Metazoa > Arthropoda > Insecta > Thysanoptera > Thripidae > Thrips > Thrips palmi. Next base: position 9,947,967 of record NW_023144630.1, on the reverse strand, counting down.
AACACCTTTCACTCTCCAGGCGACGCAGGACGCGACCAAATGGAATGAGTGTGTGTCATCCCAGGGATTCGCCATTCTCCATTTGGTCATGTTTTCTGCGTCCGAACGCCAGGCTATGGAGCTTCCACCACCAACAGAGGAAGAGAAAGTGTTTCTATGGACTGCTTTATACGCTTTCTACTATCTTGCAAAGAAGAGGATAACTCTAGGAGAAGGGCCAGTGGCATTCTCAGTTACCAAGTCGAGGAGGTTGAGATGGACAGATCATGACTACCCCAAGATGAACACGAAAACAAAGATGAATTATGAGAAAGCCAAACCATACTTAGAAGAGGGAAAGTTTCTCCGTGCTCCATGTGGTATGTTAATGGGCATGTTTAAAGCTGCTTCAACAACAAATGCACTGATTGCAGCCAAACACCGATTGCCCTCTCAGTCAAATATGATAACTATGAGATTTCCGATGATTCATGAATTGTATTCTTTACACACAATACAGGGTTAAGTGAAGTTGGTCCAAAGACTATGTCAATCTCAAGCTCATAGGAGTAAACTTTTCTAAGAAGAAAACTCTCTTCTTTGTGAAAACTTCGGTGAGTTTACTTCTTGGTACCAAGATGGAAAAATTTTTAAGCCAAATTTGGAGTTGAAGTTACGAAATTGCTCCTCAAGGCAAGAATCCCCATGATGATTTCAATTCCATGTGCCTGTGTACGCCTGTGTCTAGAGGTTCTCTTTTCTTTCTTGACCTCTTAGATACTGTAACTGGGTTTGTTAGTGTGTGAAAAAGCCTCTCGCGCCGCTTGTGTGGTCGTTCCACGAGCACTCGGCGTGTTTGTGTATTGTTCGTCTGCCGCCTGAACGCACTCGACACAGCCTAGGTCGGTTTCCGAGTGTTTTCAGTGTGACATTTAAGATGTGTAAGATGTGACGATTCTATGTACCATTTTGTACCACAACACAAGATAATAAAATAATAATAAAGGTGTTAGGTTGGCCGTTGGCCTGGGGGAATCAGGGTGTTTCAAAGCATTCAGTATTGAAAATAGCTCTTTCCTTCGAAACAGCTCTGGTTTGAAGAAAGTTACAGCGTCAGTCTCTTTTAACCTCAAAATTTGCTTTTATTTACAATTTTTGAAAGTACTTTCTGTTCTCTTTCTCGAATCAGCGACATGATAAGGTGGGCAGTCGAATTTTGTCAACGACTGCTCAGAGATTGTGGTTTTGTTCTGTTAGATCAAATTTTAACTTTCACATTCCGTTGCAGTTTTTACGAGAAACTTTGGACGCTGTTCCTTCACTCCCGGGGATTTTGCTCGTTTCCCGACTGCGAGGATGGATTCTGCAGAGCAGGTGGTCGTGGGACTAACTGCAGCAACTGCTGCCGCTCCAACTCTCTCGTTGTCCTTAAGATGTGCACGGTAAAAACGGCTCCTGGTTTTCCCAGGAACTCCCTGGAAATCGCCTGTGTATTCACCATGGGCTTCCTGGGAAAACCAGGTTCCGTTTTCACCGCGGTTTTCACGCGTGTGAGCGACAGACAGGTTGCTGTTGCATAGTTGGCCGAGTCGCTTGGGACTTTTCTTTGGCGTGTTGGTGTAATTGGCCTTAACAATGGTAGCTTTTTGCCACAGTGAATGTTGACTTTTTCGTCAGCAGGCCTGCGCGTGGCAACCCCCGGAATATGTCCCACAGCAAGTGCCGCAGCCCACACCAAAGAAACGCATTCACTGTGGGTGGTGCAGTGGCAGAGGACATGGTGTTGGCTGCGGCATTTGCTGTAGGACATATTCCGGGGGTTGCCACGCGCAGGCCTGCTGACGAAAAAGTCAACATTCACTGTGGCAAAAAGCTACGAAAAATTCTGTAAACAGCTTGTGGTAATTCTCCGTAGCCCCCTTATCAAAATTTTCTGTAGGTTCTAACAGTATTGTCCGTAGGACCGTACAGTATTCTCCGTAGGACCTTACAGTGTTCTTCGTATACAGTCTTCCAGGTCCTACGGAGAAGACTGTACGGCCCTACGGAGAATACTGTAAGAGCCTACGAAGAATATTGATAAGGAGGCTACGGAGAATCCCGGCAAAAAAATTTAACATAATTTTTCGTACTATTTTGGCACAGTGTTGGCTGGCCCAGTTAACTGTCCTTCCACGGCTCCCTTGTGTTCCACCTGCGTGGTTACCTTTTTCCTGTTTTGCGACTTTCCTGTTCCGACTCCGAAACGCTTGGAGGGGCTCGCAAGCTTTCTCGGACGCGACGCACAGTGGGTCAGAAGACCGGTGGAGGCGTCCAAAATTCGAAGTGCATTTTGAGCTCCAGAGTATCTAAATGGGACTCGAACCGAGCGTGTGACCCCACCAATGGATTGCTCATCCGAACGAAGAATCGATTGGTGGGGTCACACGTTCGGTTCGAGTCCCATTCAGTGACTCCGGAGCTCAAAACGCGTCTAGAATTTCGGCCGCCTCCACCGGCTTCTGGCCCACTGTGCGACGTCTCCGGAGCGATTGGCTCCACGAGTGGGGAGATGCTGAGGGGATTCCCGCTGTTCACCGTGTTTGGTGCTCTTCGCGGGATTTTGTAGCGTTCTTTGACCTCGCTCATCTTTAGCCTCTTCACGAGTTTCATAGCGAGTGGCGTTGCCGCGGTGCTCTCTCTCTGGCTTCACCAGTGTTCATTGTTGGGCTGCTCCACCCAGGCTGCCGGTGGAGCTCTGGCTCGGTTCTATTGATGGGCTTGTCAACAGTGGCACTTGCCAGTGGGGCGTTCGAGGTCTAGCAGAGGGGGCGCACTCAATGCATTGTTGAAGGCCGCGGGCCGTGGCGCCCCGCGCAGGAGAATCTGCAGTCTGAATTGTACCCAGGAACTGATGTCACCCTATGCTTTTAAGTGAATAAGGAGGGTAGTTGTGTTCGGATTCTCGTATGAGTAACTAGTACTCGTTTAACTAGGATTGGTCTGGTACTTTTAACCAGACTTTTTTTTCAGTGGGTCTACGATTAAATTTCCCTGCAGAAGATGCCTTGGTAGCGATGATCCGCAGTGTATATGGTCAATGGAAGCAACCATATGCATTTTACTTCACCCACAAAAAATTGACTGGTTATGAATTAGCCCCAATTTATATTGAAAGTCTAGTTTCAATTCAGAAGACAGGTGCTAAAGTGTGGGGAATAGAGTACTCCAAAGAAGCTCTTGCCCGGAAGAAGAATAACAAAAACGGAAGTAAGAAATTGCAAATTATCACGAGAAATATACGCTGCGGATGAGGTCCGCAGCGTGTAATTCTCATAGAGACTGCAATTTCTTACTTCCGTTTTTGTTGTTCTTCCGGACCAGCCTTATCTGGGTCACCATTGTCAACACTGCATTCACTGCTGTCAGTCGAACGTTCGCGTTTAGGCTTATTCTTATTTGTTGTAGTCTCCGCCTGCAACATTTAAATTAATTAAACATTAGTACAAAAGTTAATCAAATTCGGCAATGACAAAGGAACACAAGAATTACCTTGAAGATGATCCATGGCTACATGACGGTACATCATTACACGAGGTCGGGCTTTGAGCAGCTCCAGACAAAAAAAAACACTTGGCCGGGGACCCCCTCAGATCTGGCTCCCTCCCGGTTTTTTTGGTTCAACTAGTGAATACGAATTGCCGAAACACAAATTGGGCCGGATCCAACACCGATTGGCTTTTTGGCACGGGTCAAAAACCCCCAAAAATGGCTGTTTTTGAGGGTTTGGGGCTTTTTGGGATCTCGGAACCTGCCGGCTAAAAAATCTACCAATATGGTTTTTCCGAAAGAAAAAAGTGCGCTCTTTCGAATGCCGGGTCGCGCGAGGCTCTACGACGTCGGGTTTAGACGCTACGGGCTCTTAAAGTTAATGACTAAAACAGATTTCTTTCTCTCCGGAAGTCGATTGTGACTCTTCCTATTGGCAATCTTCACCATGCAAGGTATTTTTATACCTCAGAGACATGGTTTGGGCAATGAAGTTACGTTTTTCTACCGTGGGGAAAGCCCACACACTACATAGCGTACATAGCGCCTAGTGGGTAGGCAGCCCCTTGCTCAGGCAAGTCGGGCGGGCCTGCCGCGTCAGGGAAGGCAGAGGTGGGATCGGGGTGGGTTCTATTGAGCAAGAATATATAAGAGGTGACCGGGTTGGATTTCACCTCTCCGATTTGGCTCATTTTTGGTGGGTGTTTTAGTACCCTAGAAAGATGCTAAAAGCCAGTGTAGCAGGTCCGGCAAAAATTTATTGACCAATCTGCAGCTGTTTTTCTAAATTTGAGTTTTTTTAACTTGAATTTGGGTATTTTCTACTTTTTCTACAGTATTTGCACTAGGAAGCTGAGATAAGGTTTTTCAGACGTAAAATGAGCCACGGAATTCGAATCTGGGTCCGGAATTGAGCTAGGACTCATACTTCAGGAGATATTGGGAAAAAACTGCCAGAAGTTGCCAAAAAAGTCCCAAATCCTGGGGAAACGGTGAAAAATTCCCGTGAAAGGCTTTCCCAGTGGTCTAACTTTAGCGAATGAGCCAAGGAATCCAATGAGCACAACCTCATATTTTTCCGACGAACCGTTTAGAAATGGCACACTTTCAAAGTTGAGCATTTTTTCCGCTTCCAATTTTTTAAGCTTTTTGACCCTGTAGGCCTGTAGGATTGTAATTTCTTCTAACATCCCATCGGTAATGTCCCCTGCCATCCAGGGTCACGTGGTACGAACACCGCGACGCTTAAAAGTAGGAATCGAATGCGCAGCACTCAGCGCCTAGGCCTGGGCGATTAATCGATTAATCGAAAATAATCGCGATTATTTTGTTAATCGTGCGATCATTTCAAACCCCCGATTAGTGGTTCGGTATTCGAAGTATTGACCGATTATTTAACGATGATCAATTATCGATTAATCGTCTCTTTATCAGATATTCTATCCATCACCTGTGCCATGCGAGAACTTTTCGCGCTACACCCAAAAAAGACGTTTAAAATTTCCGAACTGTTCCAGTTAACTTGTTTAACAGGATTTCTCAAAATTTCTTGGAGACTTAAACGCATAGAAAAGAACCATGCCCCTGCTCAATATATGGTGTCAATATATTTTACAACGTAAAATCATGTTGAGAGCCGCCTTTCAACATCGAGTGCCAAGATTTTAAGAAAAGTTACTTGAAAAGTCTGCCCTCCTAACCCTACCCCATCCCACGACGGGCACCGTGTCAGATATTGAAACATACATTTCGCGAAGATAATATTATATGGGGAAATATATGCATTATATATTAACGGGCACCAAGATATGCCCCCATAAACCACGTATTGCGCAAGATAATTTGCAATATATTGAGCAAGATACAATTACATTGGCAATGCATGAAACATATATGGATTCATATATTCACTACAAATCAAAGGTCAGACTTCTCGCCACCCCAGAGGCAAGACATTAAGTCTCGCCAAGTTTTGGTCAGACCTGAAAGTCTCGCCAAAATTTGGTCAGACAAAAAAGTCTCGCCACAAAACGGTCAGACACAAAAGTCTCACCCACAAAATGGCGAGACTTTTGTGTTTGACCACGGCCTTTAGGTCGTAACCGTCCGGCGCATTACGGCCTTTAGGTGGCGGTCAGACACAAAAGTCTCGCCACTTTGTGAGACTTTTGTGTCTAACCGTTTTGTGGCGAGACTTTTTGTCTGACCAAATTTTGGCGAGACTTTCAGGTTTACCAAAACTAGGCGAGACTTTAATGTTTCGCCATCTTTTGGCGCAAAGTCTTTCCATCCAATTGCAGTGTTTTCCATATATTTTCCTTTTGCAAGGGGTGGGGAGGGGGTGGGGGGTACCTCACTCCCTCACAACGCCACGAACCCTCCCTCCCTCTCCTCCTAGCCTCTCTCCGACTTGCCTGAGCAAGGGGCTGCCTACCCACTATTACCATTACCATTAAGGGCTAGACCACATATGATCGTATGCCATATTTCGGGCCCGACACATACGCTATGTATGTAGTGTGTGGGCTTTCCCCACGGTAGAAAAACGTAATTGCCCAAAATATGTCTCTGAGGCGCTCGGGCTGCCAGGCACGCCAGGGCCGCTTCGCCTGCACCGGCGGCCATTGAAATTTAATGAAGTGCTACCCCCCCCCCCCCCCCCTGGGTTTGAGAAGCCCACATGGGCTCGCTGAATCAAGTCCAATAGAGCCCACCTTGATCCCACCTCTGCCTCCCCTGACGCGGCAGGCCCGCCCGACTTGCCTGAGCAAGGGGCTGCCTACCCACTAGGCGCTATGTACGCTATGTAGTGTGTGGGCTTTCCCCACGGTAGAAAAACGTAACTTCATTGCCCAAACCATGTCTCTGAGGTATAAAAATACCTTGCATGGTGAAGATTGCCAATAGAAAGAGTCACAATCGACTTCCGGAGAGAAAGAAATCTGTTTTAGTCATTTTTAGTGAAAATAGTGACATTGAGCAACTTTGAGAGCCCGTAGCGTCTAAACCCGACGTCGTAGAGCCTCGCGCGACCCGGCATTCGAAAGAGCGCACTTTTTTCTTTCGGAAAAACCATATTGGTAGATTTTTTAGCCGGCAGGTTCCGAGATCCCAAAAAGCCCCAAACCCTCAAAACAGCCATTTTTTGGGGGGTTTTTTACCCGTGCCAAAAAGCCAATCGGTTGTTGGATCCGGCCCAATTTGTGTTTCGGCAATTCGTATTCACTAGTTGAACTAAAAAAACCGGGTTGGAGCCAGATCTGAGGGGGTCCCCGGCCAAGTGTTTTTTTTTGTCTGGAGCTGCTCTTTGAAACAAAAGAATTAAAACAAGGTAGGTTTACGCCAGACCGCGTCTTGTCGTAACAGGCTTCGCGATGTCTCGCGGCCTGTTCCTCCAATCCGCGCCTGGCGTACCTACCTTGGCCTGCGGCGCTAGCCTGCCTTCGGCAGGCATTGGCTTGTCCATCGTCGGTTACTTCTTTCTCGTTGCTTGCTGGGGGGGACAGACCCCCTTCATTCTAGATAGAGTTGCTTCATACAGATAACACGATCTTGACCCTTGTAACGTTTTGACTTGTCGGGGCTGGGGGACTCCGCCCCCCAGACCCCCCTTTCCTCAGGACGGTAGTGATCTGCCTGCAAAAAACTCGATTTTTCGCCTTTTTTTAGGTGTTTTTCGGCTATAAAAACTGAACCAGTTGAGCTAGGATAGTGAAATTTCGCGTGTGCTGAGCCAAGGATATACCTAAAAAGTGTGCGAAATCTCACCGAGATCGGCCGAGCCGTTCAGGAGGAGTAGTGCGGACACACACACACACATACACACACACACGCACGCAGACAGGAAAAACTTTTCAACCCCACCCGAGTAACAGGCTTCGCTATCGCTCAGCCAATCAATGTTTTAGATGGACGGAAAACATGGAACAAGAAACCCATGTCACAAATGGGTAATTTCCCAAGTCACCCGAGATACTAAAATCGATGTCTCGGATTTCGACGAAACTTTGTGGGTGTGTTCCCTATGTAGCAAAGAGCTCCAGAAAAAATTTTCAACTTTTTGGGTCGGTCCAAAAAATTTTAATCACGTATTTAGTAAAAAAACACTGAAACCTGTACTAAAAATTTGTTTGTTGCCTGAGGGCGACCTGCCCGGTGGATTTTTCTTCTTTTCATGGTACTAAAAAAAAATGTCCCCGAGAGCCCCTTCAAAAGTCACTTGTTCGAGGAGATATGGACCAAAAAAATTCGTTTTTCGCGAATACCCAAAAAATGCATCCGAATTTTTTGATGATAATTTTTTTTTTGTAAGGTCCTGTGGTGGTGTATCACCCTTATTGGTTTTGGGTTTTGGGCCCAAAGGAAAACTGAATAAAAATGCGTTTTTTCCGTTTTTTTTCACAGTTTTTGGCCCATAGTATCGCCATTTTAAGTCTGACTTAATGAGCGCCATTAGACTTTTTTTCGCCTTTTCAAGACGAATCGATTGATATAATCTATCTCAGCAGCCCATCGAAGGTAGAACTTCATCTTGTTAAAACAGAGACCTCGCTCCAAATATTCACGCTTGGTTCCCTTGCGACGCCATTCAAACCAACCCGAACATCGGTGCACTAGCGCCCCTAGTGGCGGAAGTGAACACGCCCGACGCGAACACAACGAAACGCGAGCAGAAGACTCAGAAGACCCACAATACGCGTAGTGTCTCATCGAAAGACTGATCCAAATCTTCCGAGCCCCAATTTAATTTGGCGTGTAAATTTGGGTTAAGCATCGCCAGGCGAACTATTTAACAGCCCCCCCAGGGTTTCGTTCTCTAAGTTTGGTTGACGGCGCGGCGGCGATACCCCGCGCGCAGCATTTAGTTAAGGACTTGAAAGAAGTTGAATATGTAACCGATGGTTGTGCCTCTCAGTACAAAAATTGCAAGAGTTTTTTCAACTTGTGCCAGCATGAGATGAAATATAGTAAAGACTACTTCGCTGGATCCTCTTCGATGCCTCGGAAAAACAAATGCACCGGAAGTCGGGTCAATCGGTATGAGAAATCACGTCTGCGCTAGCCGGACCGCTCCCGGCAGACCCCGCGTCGCCATTTTAAATATCTGGAGCATGCAAAAGCTTTTCATAGCGTTTGATTACTTGATGAAAATAAGTGACGCGTGTCAATCACGGAAAATAGAAATATTTGGTAAGTTAAACCCGGCGATCACGTTCATTGTCATTGATTTAAGATTTTGGTGCGAAAAGTGTTTTTAGCCAAATGTTTGTGGTGGATGTTAGGTTAACCTCTGCACTTATGTGATAATTTACTTGATTTGATTATGTCGACATTGCCAATAATTCTGTGTTACGTTTCATCGTCCTCCTTCAGGCATGGGACATCAGTTTGACCAAAACGAGAAAACAATGTTTTCTATTAAATTTAAAAAAACGCTACCCCTTTAAATCGAATAAATAATTTGCTTTTCGATTTTTTAAAATTTTGGTCAGTTTTTAGGGGTCAGAGTGTGGCCATTATGTATGTAGGGTCAGAGGGCGAAGTGGTCACTTTTCAGTGGTAAGTGAGGGACGTGGTCAGTGAGAGTGTGGTCGGCTGTCCTAGACCCCTTCACATTACTGTTTTTCCCATTACTGTTTCGGCAAGGCAACATTGAAATTATTAATTTAGGAGTTCCATTGGGACAATTGCACGCCACCACCACCTCCGCCTTTTTCATCTTATCCTGTTGTTAGTCTGAATTTTTTGGGGATAATCTTCTTCAATTTGACATCGGCATAGCAAATCTTGGCAATACTCGCTTCATGAATGCAGTACTTCAGGTATATTTGTGCTCTCCATGTCTCCTGTTGTCCTTAACACCTCACTGTATGTAGCTCAATTTAAATTTTTGTTTCAGGTTCTCTTCCACACACCAAATTTGCTTAAATGGCTTCACTCCTCCAATCATGTAAATGTCGAAAGACGATTTCCATGTCTTGTCACCTTAAGAAAAGCCCCGTTTTTAGTGAGTGAAGATAGTTTTTTTCACCGTTCAGTAACTTTAACATTGAAGGTAAGCATTTTAGGGCTTTAGTTACTGATGTAAATGAGGAGGAGGAAGAAGTGGAGCTAAGCGTCATGTGGCCAAAAACTTCCCGCTGACACATTAAATTTGGGCTTGAGGAACTTGTTAGCTATATCGCAACCATGCCAAATGTATTGTGTTCTATGAGTATGAAAGAACGCCCTGATAATAAATATTGTTTAACTTTTAGAGATAACATAAAAATAGCTTCAGTCCGAAAAGGGGGCTACAGGTGTTGAACAATTCTGGAAAAATTGATTGAAAGTGTGTTGAAACTTTTCAAAGTTGTACTCTTCCTCGCTAACTTCCCAAAGTTGTACCCTCCGTCGCTGCAACCGTCCCTACCCTACCTCAAACAACAACCCCTTCCCCTCCCCCACCCCACTTCGTCTCGGGCCGAGCACGTCATACTGGTTGCCTACCCGGGCGGCGTGCGACCTCCGCCGGACGCGTCCGTGGCCGAGGGGTGCGTCAAACGACCCTTTCCTGCTTATTGTGAGAGTGGGACACTCCAAGGAGCCCGATCAGGCAACGGCAAAGCGGCCTTGCAACGGAGAAAAGGGTTGAAATTGCCGTACAACATTTTGAGGCATTTTAACATAAATTTGTTGATTTTTTGGAGTTGTGGCTGTTTGAGGCCCCTAAACGGAAAATTTTGCGTCCGTTACACTACTTTTTGCCGCCTAGGGACGTTTTTTGAGGATGCCATGCCTTTTTAAGAGATTCACGAAAAGCAAGATTTAGGGAAAAAGTCAAAAGTTGGACAAAGAGCTAGCTCCTAAACGAGAGGGCCCGTAGGGCCGAGCAACGCCGGGATCCAACTAATCCAGATGCGTAAAAAAGGCGATTTTTAAAAATACTCCGATTTGACTTCAACTTTTTCAATCGATTCGTCTTTAAAAGGCGAAAAAAAAGTCTAATGGCGCTCATTAAGTCTGACTTAAAATGGCGATACTATGGGCCAAAAACTGCAAAAAAAAAAAGGGAAAAAAAAACGAAATATTTATTGGGTTTTCCCTTTGGGCCCCAAAACCCAAACCAAAAGGGTGATAGACCACCACAGGACCTTACTTAACAAAAATTATCATCAAAAAATTCGGATGCTTTTTTTGGGTATTCGCGAAAAACAAATTTTTGGTCATATCCCTTGAAAAAAGTGACTTTTGAAGTGGCTCTCGGGGACTTTTTTTTCAGTCCCATGAAAAAAAAGAAAAAGCCACCGGGCAGGTCGCCCTCAGGCAAAAAAACAAATTTTTATACAGGTTTCAGTGTTTTTTACAAAATACGTGATTAAAAAATTTTTTGGGCCGACCAAAAAAGTTGAAAATTTTTTCTGGAGCTCTTTGCTACATAGGGAACACGCCCACAAAGTTTCGTCGAAACCCGAGACATCGATTTCGGGGCCTCGGGTGACTTTGGGAAAAAATTACCCCTGGGTCATTCCACGCCAAGTCGTCAAGGTTTTGAGGGACGTGTCGGCCGAACCCAGCGGTATTTTCAGGGATTGTTGGCCCTATGGGCCCATTGAAGGCCCGGTACTTTTTTGCCAGGAAAGTCGACAGGGGTCTGAGATATCTCAAACTTCATTTTTGGTAAAAGAAATTACCTGTCAACCTAAAAAAATTTATATCTCGGAAAGTATTTGTCCTATCTCAAAACCGCTTATACCGTTGGAAAGAGGAAAAAAAACTGAAAAAGATAGAATTTTTCCCAAAAATTTTTGGAAACTTTTACTTTTTGCACTTTTATAGTGAAATGTTAAAATGATGAACTTTTTTTTACCCCGATCAAAAATGGCGTTCTATGGCTCAAAAAGTACCCTTTATATGTCCTCTAATCGAAAAGATCAACGCCCCAATGTATTTTGTTTAGTTCCGAAGAACGAGCGGTTCTTGTGAACCACTGCAAGGCTAATTTCCCGCTGGAACGGCTCCCACGCCACGCTCGCCGTCTCTGTGTTAGCGGACGTGGTCACCAGGGTTTGGCGACCGTCAGGAAGGATTCCCACCTCACTTTCCAGCCTACTAAGGAAGCCCCGGACCTTAGCGCCTGAAGGGCAAGCAGGGGAAAAACTTTGGGAAACACGATGGGTCACCCACGCACACATTTTTGGGGGGGTTGGGCCCGGGGCTGTGCTGCGCGGTGCGCGTCGCGCACCGCGCAGCACAGTCCCGGCCAAACCCCCCAAAAATTTGTGCGTAGGTTTCCCCCCCGTGCTTCCCAGTCTCTCCCTTGCTTGCCCTTCAGGCGCTTAGGTCCGGGGCTTCCTTAGTAGGCTGGAAAGTGAGGTGTTCCTTCCTGACGGTCGCCAAACCCTGGTGATCACGTCCGCTAACACAGAGACGGCGAGCGTGGCGTGGGAGCCGTTCCAGCGGGAAATTAGCCTTGCAGTGGTTCACAAGAACCGCTCGTTCTTCGGAACTAAACAAAATACATTGGGGCGTTGATCTTTTCGATTAGAGGACATATCAAGGTACATTTTGAGCCATAGAACGCCATTTTTGATCAGGGTACAAAAAAGTTGCATCATTTTTTTAAAATTTTACTATAAAAGTGCAAAAGTAAAAATTTCCAAAAAAAATTTTGGGAAAAAAACCTATCTTTTTCAGTTTTTCTTCCTCTTTCCAACGGTATAAGCGGTTTTGAGATAGGACAAATACTTTCCGAGATAAGATTTTTTTGGTTGAAAGGTAATTTTTTTTACCAAAAATGAAGGGTTTAGATATCTCAGACCCCTGTCGACTTTCCGGGCAAAAAAGTACCGGGCCTTCAATGGGCCCATAGGGCCAACAATCCCTGAAAATACCGCTGGGTTCGGCCGACACGTCCCTCAAAACCTTGACGACTTGGCGTGGAATGACCCCCGTATATCAATTTGATGTAGAGTGCTGCGGGAAGTATTTTGGGCGGCATTTGACATGCTCGGAGCTGCCTCCCGAGCCGCTGCCCAGACGACGCGGCCTGATTTCCCTTTTTTGCGGCCTCTTTGCAAAAGCTGAAGGAAGATGTGGAGATGGATTACGTTAACCTTGCCAAGTTCACAGAAGGTTACGTGGACGAAGTGAAGGGCTTTGGCCTACGGGTCACAGAAACCACAAAGTACGATTTCATTACATTTATGCAACGCTATTGTTGTTGTCGTTGTTGCTTACGTTTCTTTTTTAATATCTGCTTGTCGTCTTACTCCCAACTTTAGCCTGAAAATGCTGCGCGTCGGGTTCCTTATGAACGTGGGCGTTTTTAAGGACTCGGCAATTGCGCACTGGTTTCGTCGGTCTCCCATTAAGCCAGAGGGGACGTACCTTGGGGGGCCGGTAAGCCTTATGAATTGGAGCAAGGAAGAAAGTGTAAAGGTATACGGAGGCGAGGCGAAGGACAACGCCATCTATTTGTCTACCACTTCTCCTCTGCGTCCTGGCGACCTTTTCGAGTGGACGTACGGTGTGCCCGGGGACACGTGCCCTGACTTGGGGTCATGGCCCTTGTCGGTAAGAAACGACATTTGGAAAAGGGAAAAAAGGGGAGGGGGTGGTGCTTCATTTAATATAATGTAACCTGTCCCATCGCAGTGCTGCAGTAACCTGGTCCCAGAGCTAGACACAGCTGAGTCGCCTGATCCCAGAGACGAGTGGGCGGTCGACTCTGCTTCCAGCGACGACGAGGAACCGGTAGCACCCAAGAGATCGCGCAAGATGGGGACGGGGGTAAATGCACTGTGTCTGGTGTGCGGTGAGGAGGGTGGCCCCACTATGAGAACGCACCCCAAACCGCTCACAGTGCCTACCTTGCACCGAACCCAGTCCGAGAGGCAGCGTTGATAACCAATGTCGAGAAGGAGTTAAGGGCTCGGCGTTATACACCGGTGCCAGCCTTACGGATCCTCTCTGAAACGTAAGACATAGAAATAACATCAGTCGCCTGAGCACCTTCGATCAATGATAACAATGTTTCCTTTCAATTTTCCCCAGCGACATCAGTGATCTACGTAGCGGTGAACTTGCAAAGCAGGCGGCAGTGTGGGAGAAGTTCAAGAGCACCGTGGCCGCCATGCTCAGGGCAAACGTCCCTGAACGTATGGTTAGGTAACGGCCCTTTTAAGGGCCACAAAAAAACACAACCAAACCCAACGCGCCACGACGGCCCCCCGGGCCCCGGGGCACTTGGAATCGG
>NW_023144630.1:9910641-9933723 GCF_012932325.1 Thrips palmi | reverse complement strand
GCAGATAGATCACTTCGTCTTGGAGAAAGGGGGGGCCCGGGGGGGCCCCGACAAGTTAAAAAGTGACAAGGGTCAAGATCGTGTTATCTGTAGATAAAACAACTCTATTTAGAATGTAGGGGGGTCTGGGGGCGGAGCTCCCAAGCATTCAACGAGTTAAAAAATAACCAACAATGGACAAGCCATTGCCTGTCGCAGGCAGGCTAGCGCCGCAGACCGAGGTAGGTACGCCAGGCGTGGATTGGAGAAACAGGCAGCGAGACATCGCGAAGCCTGTTACGACAAGACGCGGTCTGGCGTAAACCTACCTTGTTTTATGTGGGAGTGTACGGAAGGGCTTTGACAACAATCAGCAGTGCCGAATAGCAACATCCGAGCATAGGTTCTGGCAGTACGCCGCAATCCATTGCTACTCGAAAACCAGCTAATTAAAAACTTCCATTGGCCCTTCAAGAAGGAAGACTAACTCATGCGTCTGACCTAAAACATTAAGAAATGCACATGAATAGAATTTTCAGAGTAAAAAAAGAGAAAAATGATACATGGGTCCCCACCTTTCCTTACAAAATTTCAACCTCCTAGCTCGAAAGACTTTGAAAATACTACGATGTCTTAAAGTGCTCCGTTTATTTTTGTCGGGAATACACGAGGGCGAGTATTACTCACTGATGTCTTGCGGACGCCGTCCTCGACGCGAGCGAGAGCTGACCGAGCGGTTTCGAGCTTCTCCCGCTGGCACCTCGGCCAATCATTCAAAATAATGTTCTTGATATACGAGACTGTCTTTCGTCTCATGTCGGCAGCAGAGTTTGGAATACAATATCCACAAGCATTGAAAAATGACGAGACAGTCCGTGTACAACGAGGCCTGCACCCTGATCCCCGAGCGCCGAGCCGAGCGCGGAGCGCCGAAGTGCTCCTGCAAACGATCCAGTGACACGCTGTACATGTTTTCTTTTCCGAATCCTTCTGTAATCTTCTTTGCTTTCTCCACCTTCTGCAATTCCTGCCACATTTCCTCAAAATCAAACAGCATAATTCCACCGTCGTCCTTGCAATTTTTCCTTTTTTGATCCTGTTGTGAGGAACTTATTGAAAGACCGCAGGAAGGCAGAGGGGACATGCAGCGGAAGGGTTTCCCCTGTAATCAGATGGGGGGTCGTAAAATGGCCCTTCACTCCTGCGAACCTTTGGGCGGGGGAAGGCTGAGGGGAGGGCTTTGGAGTAGGGGCGACAGAGCTTTCCCTGTGCTGCGTGCTGGCGGCGGGTGTGTCCTCACTGCACATCTGACTGCCGTTCGTACCGAGTGCCCGCCTCAAAACATTCGAAGGCACAAACTCGGGCCATGAAATCTAGCAAAAAACTTGACTGTGGTGTATGGTTGCAACTCAACCACACCTGCAGGAACTAACTACTGCGAAAACTGAACACACTCCGAAAGTGCTAATGTCCACAGAGTGCGCGAAACGGAACGGACAGGCACATACTGTCGTCCGAACGCTGCGATCCACTCGGGGGCTCCAGACGAAACTCTTCGTCTTTGGGTCTACGGCGCCACCGTGAGCCGTGATAAAGTCGGTGCCGACAGGGCATAATGTAACGGGCAGTTGTGGCTTGTTTGGGCAGTTCTTAATCTCAATTTGGCAGTAAAAAAAATGGCAGTTGTCTCGAGGCCAAATTTGGTGAAGTTAGGGTAAGGAAATGTGGCAAAACGTAGGTTTTGTGGGAAATGACGGAGTGTGTGAGCAGTTTTCCAAAAAATGACCAGAAGTATATTTAGAATCAGAATCTTATATAAGGCTTACAACATTTCCCCGCCGCACAGCCCCGGACTTCAGCCGTGATTGCTTCATTTTAAAAAAATCTGATTCCCTGGCCCGCGCAGGCCTCGTTTTTGACGCGCTTAACTTTCCAATCGCGGCCGCTCCCCCCCCCCCCCCCCCCCCCCCCAAGCAATTTACAGCCAATATGCTTTTATATGAATGTTGAGGGAGCTGAGTATATGCAGTCCCTGTTAATAATTTGGAGCAATGTAATGTCACACAATAAATATGATTTTAACACAACTGCTTTTATTTATTTTTCCTTGGCCACGCTTACGGCCTGCAGCGGCGGGCGGCTTGGCCGCAGTCTGCCGCTCTTTGTCCGCGAGTCCTTCCCTGATCCCCTCCTGGAGCGTCCCTGCGGAGGACCCGGTAGGTGGCGAAGGGACGCAGAGAATGCCACTCGCCGACCTCCACTGCGATACAGACCACGGCATACAACTCTAACCGAGTATTATGCAGTTCTCTCTGTGCGCAGAGACATTGGCATACAACATTGAGGGTGGCGGATTCGATGCAGAGGAAGATACTTCAGGAAGCAGGCGACAGCTTAGTAGGCAGACTTTGGAAGGCATCAAAATGACTTCTTTGGCTTTCAAACCATTGGTCCTGTTCCTGTTGAACGGAGTGACATTTATAAATGCTAGGATTTTCTGACAGGACCCATTGGAGTACCATTTTAGTAAAATAGTCAAGAGGGTAACAACAACCCAAATGTGGCCGCCTTTCTCAACAGGAACTGTGCATTGCACACTATTGGACAGATGGGGATAAGGAAGCGGAAAGGAAACTCTGGAGAAGCAGGGAGCCATGTTGAAGTGACCACTGAACCCTTGCCAAAGAGAAGGTACAATCGTGTTCCCAAGTAATTGAAAGATGTTAACTAAGTAGAGCTGTCTTTCGTAACTGTCTCTTATCAAGCCGTCTGTCAACATTGCTGTAAAGTAGCTTTTATTATTACAAGTTTAATCTTCTTTGTAGTACAGTATGTATTTATTTGATTACAATTGTACATTGTATATTGCGCTATTTATTTTTTTTTCAATTCTACATTTGTGATGGCTGATGTCAGGACCACGACTATTCCTATCATTAGCCGGATGGTTAATGTCCTAGAGGCTTCTTAAAGGTCAAAATTAGCCGGCTAATATCGAAAGTAGCCGGCTAAGGTGGGCGTAAATAGACATTGGCCGCTCGGACTGCTGAGTGAGTGGCTGGCTAATGTCAAATTTTGTGGGGAATTGAATGGGGAAATAAAGGGGCAAAAATGGCCAACTTTTGTTTGATGGTACAACCGCGGCCGCACTGTTATACAAGTTGCGATACTTTCAACACAAAAACGTGCGATGATATCCGAAATGTGATTCCCACGAATCATTGCTCCTGAGATGCAATGACTTCTGTATCGCACAAAATTCCGCAATGAAAATTGGAATTATTGCAAAAAACTGCGATGATCACAACACAAAATCTGGAATCATTGCAGTTTTTTGCAATGATCATTGCAAAATTCTGCGATACTGTAGCTCATCACACCTTTTAGCAATGATCATCACAGAGAAGTGCGATGAAATTTGTATTGCGCAGAAAGTGCGGTCTGTATCGCAAGTGGAATAACAGTGCGGGGTGGCAGTGACTCTTGCAAAGTTGTCCTGTCTTCCTGCATCCACACCTGTTATTGAGGCAGCCTGTGAGGCAGTGACATTTCTGGTAGCTCTGGCCGCCACCTGTCGTGCTTGTTTGAATGGCGATGCGGCACAGTACAATACTAATATTCAGCTGGGTAGCAAAGGCACACTCTGCCACAATTACAGTTAAAAACTCTTACAAACTCTGTTATCTTATCAAAGAAAGAAGTGCCATCTTGCATAATTCTGCAAAGATTGAACACCTTTTAGTGCTGTTAACTTAAGATTCACAATTAAATGACACCACTTCTTCTCATTAAGAAAAAATAACTGAAAATGACCATTGACAAAATTACATTTTTCACGAATAGCTTGAACTGCAGCAGCACTAAGATTCACGTCAAGTTGACGCTCAAGCATCCCGCTCCTCGTGCCGACCTTGTACAGCCCATTCTCCTTCACATCCAACTCCCACCGCGCTCCGAGTGTCACCGCGGCCCCTGTCAACTTCTGGCACCGGAATGGACACCGTGTCTCCGACTTTGGCTGGCGGAAGTTTCTGCTGCGATGTCTTCAGCATTTTGTCAGCCTGCGTCTCCAGTCCCAGAGTGGGCCAGAAGACCAGTGGAGGCGGCCAAAACTCTCGACGCGTTTCGAGCTCCAGAGTCGCTAAATGGGACTCAAACCGAACGTGTGACCCCACCATTGGATTTCCTCGTTCGGACAGCAATCCATTGGTGGGGTCACACGTCACACAAATTTGTTGATAAAAATTTACAAGAATAATCACTGACAAAACTTTTGTTGTTACTAAACGACACTTTTGCTGCAATTTTTTTTCAGCTAATTGGCTGAGCGATAGCGAAGCCTGTTACTCCAGTGGGGTTGAAAAGTTTTTCATGTCTGTGTGTGTGTGTGTGTCTGTGTGTCCGCACTACTCCTCCTAAACGGCTCGGCCGATTCTTTTGAGATTTTGCAGGGTCATTGGGCATATCCTTGGCTCACCACACACCAAAATTCAGCTTTCTATCTCAATCCATTCGGTCATATTAGCCAAAAACACTTTAAAAACGGCAGGGAAAAGACAATTTTTTTGGAACTTTCAACTTTTTGTCAAGTTGAATGTCGTTATAAATGTTTTTGAGGCTGCTGATGATGAAAATAGAACCCATTCAGACCTCCGACCGAAAGTTTAGCCCCATCAGTGTAGATTTTGATGACCAAATGCTCTTTTTGAGGGGATCACGCCCCTGTCCACGGTCTGCCAAGGAAGGCAGCCTGCCGAAGGCAGGTTAGCGCCGCAGGCCAAGGTAGGTGTATACGCCAGGCGTGGATTGTCGAAACTGGCGCAGCATCGCGAAGCCTGTTACGACAAGACACAGTCTGGCGTACGCCTACCTTGTTTTATTTAAGATTTGCAAGTCCACAAAAATATTTGTAATGCCTGCGACAAATATTGATCATGTACATATAATTTTATTTGAATGTACTGACTTTATTAATTAGTTACTTCTGACTCAGTATCTTTCTTACTACTGACAAAATCTCTTTGTAGGCACTAACAAATTAGTCCCAGAGGCCTGCATACTTCTGTTAAACAAGGTAGGTTTACGCCAGACCGCGTCTTGTCGTAACAGGCTTCGCGATGTCTCGCTGCCTGTTCCTCCAATCCACGCCTGGCGTACCTACCTTGGCCTGCGGCGCTAGCCTGCCTGCGGCAGGCAATGGCTTGTCCATTGTCGGTTATTTTTTAACTTGTTGAATGCTGGGGGGCTCCGCCCCCCAGACCACCCTACATTCTAAATAGAGTCGCTTCATCTACAGATAACACGATCTTGACCCTTGTCACTTTTTAACTTGTCGAGGCTGGGGGGCTCCGCCCCCCAGACCCCCCTTTCTCTAAGTCAGAAGTGATCTATCTGCAGAAAGCTCTATTTTTCGCCGTTTTTTAGGTGTTTTTCGGCTATAAAAACTGAACCAGTTGAGCTAGGATGGTGAAATTTCGCGTGTGCCGAGCCAAGGACATACCCAAGAAGTGTGCAAAATCTCACCGAGATCGGCCGAGCCGTTCAGGAGGAGTAGTGCGGACACACACACACACACACACAGACGGACAGACAGACAGGAAAAACTTTTCAACCCCACTGGAGTAACAGGCTTCGCTATCGCTCAGCCAATAACTAGTGACAGATTTGTTGGTAAAGGCTAAGATACAACAAGTCAATACGTTACACACAGATTTTTACCAGTAAAATACCTATGAAATTGTTCATAAATTACATAGAAATGATTTTTAAGTAAAAGTACAGACAAAAATGTCAGTAAGCCTCTGAGAGTGTAGTGTGATATGACAGAATATCAACTAAACTTTAACCTTACCCTAACGCATTATAAGCAAGCGCTTATTGTACGATAAATTACGTTCTCGGCGTTATTGTCGCTAAGCCAACACCTGGTATCCGTAACAATATTTCCACCGTGGCTGAAAAGGGGCTCGGATGTAGTGCTTGAGGCTGGAATGCTTAGATCCTTCCCAGCTAAACGCTGCAGTATAGGGTACGTTTACATTCTTTCTTTCCACCACAGTCGAATGTTGACATCCATGGACACATTGGGGATGTCTGTGTACCGGTTGATTTCAGTATGAAACATAGATTCTGGTGTAGATGCAGCTGCAGCATGACCGCCATCGTCTCCTCAATCGCACAAACGCCGTTTCTTAGCAAATAATCCATCCACTCAGACTACCGCGGCATTTCTCTTGGACGTCATCGACAGCTCTAGTCTCATCAGGATTTGCTGGAAATAATTAAGAACAGATTTAGTGACAAACGCAAGCAGAAGGGGAAAGGATGGGGGAAAAGGGCCGTTTAGTTTACTCTTATTTGTTCCTTTTTTACCTGTAGCTTTGTAATCGTCCAAAAGCTACTGCTTAGCAAGCTCTTTCTCGTCAGCAGTAAGCTCGTCTCTATACCGAGGGTCAAGCCTGCTACATTTGACCAGTAACTAATGAGTTTCAGTTGCACACCGATGGTTAATGGGTAAGGTGAAGGGGCGAGGAGGGAAGGGTGTGGGCAGGGGGAGGCAGGGGAGGGAAGGGTGTGGAAAAACTGTGAACTGTGAACCCAGAACCCAGAAAAACTGTGATTTATCTAATACCGTGTGAGACAGGGTAGTTTCGAGCTTTGCAGAGTTAGGATTTAAGTTCTTCTAGTGTATGCTGATGGCGTCTTGGCATTGCTGATCCTTACTACTTACCTCTCTGTTCCTTGCAGCCGAACGTGACTCCACCTATGCATGATGGCTGACGACCATAAAGACCAGCAAGAACATGAAATTTTGCAGCAGAAACGTACCAAGGTAAATACAATGAAACTCCAAATAGTATTTAAAAATATTTCACCTAACCAGAAAAACCACGTTACTTTTCTGTCTCTGTTCTTTGCAGGTTAAAGAAAGTATGCCTGAACCCAAAAAAGTACCCACCAAGGTAAATATAATGAAACTCCAAAGAGTTTTTTTTAATTATTTTTTATAAGACATCAAAGTAAACTTAGCTTTTTTGGCTGAGCGATAGCGAAGCCTGTTACTCCAGTGGGGTTGAAAAGTCTTTCCTGCACTGTTAAAAATGAATGAAATTTAATGACATTTGTGACATTATTTTTCATTAAACGTCATTATTTTTAATTACATGTTCACAATAGAACATACAAACAAGTATGAAAATAGTATCATAGAAAATAACTACAAATATATTTGCAGGAAACATAACCAGAATAAACTTAAACTAAACTTTGGAACGGAGAACAGCTGCCTTTGGTTTCTGCTTACAAAACTCCTATCCATCTAACTCCAGTACAGGGATATCAGTCAAAAGATTTACCCCATCACCATCTGCCCTATCCTTTACTCCTCCTCGAACAGACCATCCTTGAGCTCCTGCTCATACTCCCCAACCCTTTCAGTACCGAACGTGTCAACAAAGGTGTTTCTCTCTGAAACTTTGAGCAACTTATCATAGTATCTTATCTTGGCCATGGCTGAGATATAAAGGGGATCTTCAGAACTCACCCTCATGCCTTTATAGTTAGTTTCGGAACAAACAGCTCCAGGCTTGATATGTTTCTCCTGCAATGCCTAGGCCACCGCTGACATCAGCTTAAAGTTTACGGAATTGAGTGGATTCTTGCTTGAAGGATCAGTAATCAATTTACAATGAGGGTACCGACTCCCCAAGGACTTTAGGTACTGGAGACTCCCCTTCAGATGTGGGAGCTCACTCCTAAATTCAGAAATGGCTAACATGTCTGGGCGCTTGATTACAAGCTCATTAAGGATCGCCCGAATATGAGTACATTCAGCCCATTCTAGTAAATTGAGCGTCCACAGGGCCATCGTTCCCTGGATTCCTTCTACTTCCTTGGCGGCGACAAGATAATCTATCATCACAGTTCGTGCCCGCCAGAAACTCGTGACTCTCTCGTAGAATTGAGCAACGGGTATTACACCTGGAGTCATTGATTTAAACTTCCCCTTATCCTCAGGCACACCTGCTTTTGCACAGGCTCCTCGGAATCTGGAGCTGGACCATCGATCGTAATTATCAGATGATAAATTCTTTGATGCCCAAAGCACCATCACAGAGAAGATGGCGAGGAAATGCCTGTGGTCTATCCTCACCATCTCCTCTTGCATTGTAGCTACTTTTTCCTTATACTCTTCCCTGCAAGCCCTCATGTCAACTGGTGCGAAATCTATATTGTGACTAGCGAAAGCGTCCTTAAGAGGCTTCAAGAGCCCTTCGTCTATCCCAACAAAGTAAGAGAACACAAGTCCGCAGATCAAGTCCATGTCTGCGGTCATCTCTGTGTCTCTCAGCATTGCCAAGATAGTGAGGAGATCTTCATCATTCTCATCTTGAGGTTTCCTGCAGGGATAATACGCATATTTGGCTTTCCTATTGAGTCTTGTAGGCTGAATGTTCTTTATCTGGATGTTCTCACTCTGACAATCCTGGATTTCGCTTATGAAGTCACTAGACTTTGTCAGGATATCCGATAAAGGTCCATGCAACACCGAAGCCTTTTGGGATCCAGATTTTGTCCTAGAAGCCATGGTAGTGGTTACCAGATTCCAAGGAACCGACTATAGACGTATCTAATGGCTAGGAAGCTAATGATGCTTTTTGGACTTTCCAGATTCATTACATTGTAATGAAAATTTCATTACCTCGGTCATAAAGTTTAATGACATTAGCCATGTAATGAAAGTTTCATTACATTATGCAGCTTGTCATGAAATTTTCATTACATGTCATTAAATTTTTCAAAAATATTTAAGCATGACTGAAATTTTTTGGATTTGTCAAGGATGTAAGTTAAGCTTACTCAAACTAATTTAGCCTTCTATTGGCTGCCAACATCAATTTTTCTCCTACAGTCGTCCATTGCGGCGTCATATGCCAAACATGTCATTCGCAAGTCTGCCGCTAGGTGTCGCATGGTACACGGGGTTCACTCTCAACTCTGTATTTCGTATTAAAATATTAAAACGTGAGGAGATATTCTGAAATGTATCCGTGGTTCATGTGAAGTGCTGGATTGTTAAACTAATGGCGCAGAGTTTGGGGGAATAGAGCGATATTTGAAGTGACCAAATAGGTTTGTCTGATGTTGCTCGAAGGCGTCCACGGGCTGCCGTTTGGTAGGGTCAGCACCCGACCTCACTCACTCAGGCAACTAATCTGCCTCAGGCCTGAATCGTCCCGGGGTCACTCAATTTTTACCTCTTCTCTGCTGTCAGAGTCGCTGTGAATTCTCTCTAACCTATGTCAAATCGAAACGAAAAGTTGGGTAATTTGCGTCAACTTTGATCATTTTCATTACGTTTTTGTCATTAAAATTTTCATTACATTCGTTCATTACACTGTAATGAAAATTTTAATAACATACGTGTAATGAAAACTTTAATTACATTGTTATGATTATAGCTTCACTACCATGTAATGAAAAATGTAATTAAATTTTTTTAACAGTGTGTCTGTCTGTCTGTGTGTGTCTGTCCGCACTACTACTCCTGAACGGCTCGGCCGATCGCGGTGAGATTTTGCACACTCTTTAGGCATGTCCTTGGCTCGGCACACGCGAAATCTCACCATCGTAGCTCATCTGGTTCAGTTTTTATAGCCGAAAAACACCTTAAAAACGGCGAAAAATCGAGTTTTCTGCAGGCAGGATGCCTTTTGTCCTGAAGAAGGGGGGGGGGGCCGCGCCTCGATAAGTTCAAAGGTTACAAGGGTCAAGATCATGCTATCTGTAGATGATGCAACTCTACCTAGAAGGAAGGGGGGTCCCCCAGCATGCAACAAGTTAGAAGTAACCGACGATGGACAAGCCATTGCCTGCCGAAGGCAGGCTGGCGCCGTAGGCCAAGGTAGGTACGCCAGGCGCGGATTGGAGAAACAGTCAGCGAGACATCGCGAAGCCTGTTACGACAAGACGCGGTCTGGCGTAAACCTACCTTGTAATTTATGGAATACTTTTCTTTTAGTTAAGTCTTGACCGTCATTTTTTTTATTAGGTCGAAATTGAAAAGATACTGAGCCGAGGAGGGTTGGTGTTGGCCAAGAAGTTCACGGATGGCATCCAGGAAGCTGCGAAAAGGGTCGCATTGACACAAGGCAGGCGATTTATTGTGTCCGTTCAGCCTGCAAAAGACCTCAGAGCTAAGAAATGGCCGTACGTTATCTTTGATATTGTGGTAGAATGAATGTGTCATGCATTTATGCAACTGTATGAAAAACATTGCTGTTGGCTGTTGCAGTGTTATTGTGCTGAACTGCGATCAAGTCACCGAGCTGGTGCTGAAAAATTCAGTCCTGAAGCGGAAACAGACCAAGACGGCGCCAATGATCGTTGTTTGCCCTCACCCTGATGGGACACACAACAGTCGTCCAGTTCAAATTTAAGTTGGTTCCAGCAGCGGTTCTTGCATCAGTGTGGGGTTTGTCCAGGATGAGACGGCGCCCTGGTGAGGCTGCAGGGCGGCCCAAAAGAGCATGTCTCAGTGACGTAAGTTTCTCCTCTAAGAGGTCCAAAAAAATATGCAACTGCATCCTTCACCTACCTGTATGGCGTTAACGTTTAATGATTTTCATTTGCAGGTAACTAAGATGACTCAAATTTTAGCCGTAAGGGTTGGGAAACGTGAGACCCCCTTCGGCTAAACTTGTGCACGCCACTGTTACAGGGCTTAGGAAAACTGCACCGCACTTCCTCCGCATTGCGCCGAGGAATGCAGTTTACTGCTTAAAGACAATGCCCGGCCTCCTCACCAGGAAAAACCAGCGGACTGCAGAAATTGCCCATTGATTCGGCCTGAAGGACGGTATTCTGTCGTGCATGAGTGCCTTGCTGTCAGATTCCGAACACTTTGCTCAGAGGAAAGCAGGAAATCCTTCTGTTCTTCCTCTTTATGCTGAGGGTTTTATCAGCAATTACAAGTCTCATGTTGTAAGTAGAAGCAGCTTAATTTGACGCTGCTGTGTAGTTGTTTTAGGGTAGGCACAGTGTTAAAATATTATTTGAACCTTTTTTGACAGCGGCCGAACACTAGAAATTCTGCCACAGTCCGGCGGATGGTGTCGTTGTGGCGCTTCGCGAGGCATACTGAGCCAAGTACGCAATATGAGAGAGCGTGCTTCGAAGCTGCCAGGATGGCCGTTCGGCGTGCCGAGCTGCGCAGACTGACAGAGCGCGTTGTGAGCAGAAACCGGTCATTCAACTTCCAGAAGAGGATCCGGCGGCGCCGCCTGATACCCAGAAAGATGAAGGTCTGGACGCCCAGACTGCAGGAAGATTCGCCAAAGAAGAGAGCCGAAGTAGAGTTTAGAGAATCGTTACTTAACCTCTTGGAGCCCAGGAAAAAGGAGGACAAGGCAACTGAGGCGGCAGATGATGCGCAAGGAATAAAGTTGGAGTACCAGAAGCCGGGTGAGAACAATGTTCTAAACCTTTTTTTTTTAATCAGTTATTTAGTGTGTCTGCATTTCTGTACGTGTGACCGTGATATTTTTTCTTTGACAGTTCAAAGGCGCCTTCCATGGGCTCCAAGAATCCACGTAACTGAGAGTTTTGAGCCTGTCGGCGCTCAGCCTGTTGTCGTTGTTCAGGATTCGGCCAAGAAGGACGAAGACAGCATAAAAAAACTGTTGGGAAAGATTTGCAATGGCCGCAGTTTTAAACAAAACACCTGGACCTCTCTGAATCCATAACGGAATCCGAGTCTGAATCGACAGAGGTTAGGGAACCAGAACCGCAGCCCATCTTGCCGGACTTCCATGATCTGCCAGCGGACCAGGAAACTACGGCTATCATCAAGCGGCTCGAGGAGCTCAGCAGGACTATGCTATTCGATTCTGCCCCTGGCCCTGGAGATTTGCAGCCTGCAACACCGCAGCCTCTCTGGCCAAATGGATTTTACGAACTCCCTCCCTACTGTAGAGTCCCGCTCATTCCTTGCTTCTGCTTTACAGGTCGTGGAAGACTCCATGCTGGACGTGGTGCTCCACAAGATGGACCAGTCCAACAGCCTGCTCCGCGAGCCCCATTCAACATTATGGGGCTTGCTGAAGCCGTGGATCGGGCTAGTTCGTATTTACAATTTTCCCCTGGCAAATAAAACAGTGGATTATGTTTAGGTGCAATTATAATCATTTCTTCTGTCATTTGTTTCAGACCTCGATGCACGCTGCGCCGAACTTATAACGCAGCTTGCTGTGCTTCCGGGCTACAGTGGCTTTGATGAGGAGGATTGCCTCCTGAATTGCCCGAGATGTTTTCGCCCAGCCGTGCTCTACCGGTGGAAGGGCACGGGCAAGCCCCGCGTCCGGCACCCGCAGACTAACGACTGGCTGTTCGACTGCTCCTGCTTTCAATCCTACAACGTCGTCGCCTTTCGGGAGGACGCCGTGCTCAGGATGCTCTTGGACGTTGTTGTCCCAGTCCCGTTTGGCGCCGTCAGGCGCACACTCCAGTTGTTGGACGAAGCAGAACAGAGGGTCATGATGCATATGCTGCTCAGCAGGGACGTCATGATATTGATGCCGGAGACCACCGGGGAATCGGTGGCCATTTCCATACCTAACATTCTCGTAAGTTCACGTCTTGACATTCTTAAATGTGGTTACTGTTTTATCACTTCCTTACCTGTACTTTCGGTTGGTATCTGCGCAGTCCAATGACCCTGCGATGGATGTGCCTTTCGCTCCCTCCATGGACTGGAAAATATGCCCGATATGCAGCAAGGACATGAAGGAGAAAGTGAAACAGCATCTTACGAGAACCCACCACCGAGAAGACGTATATAAAGCCGTGGCCTCAAGGCAGGTAGTAACTGCAGGGCTTACAAACGTCCAGGGCCCTCTGCGTTTCTGGAATAAATACCTAAAATATTCTGACCTGTTAGTCATTTTTTGTTAAAAGAAAACTGCTATTCTTTAGACATTGATTTGTTTATATATTTTCAAAAATTTATGTTGTTAACCTTTATTAAGATTTATATGTTTGAACTCATATTCTGTTATCCAAAGACTCTTCATTTACTTTAAAATTGATCTTCTATAAACAAGGTAGGTGTACGCCAGACCGTGTCTTGTCGTAACAGGCTTCGCGATGCTGCGCCAGTTTCGACAATCCACGCCTGGCGTTACACCTACCTTGGCCTGCGGCGCTTGCCTGCCTTCGGCAGGCTAGGTTTCTTTTCCAGGCATCCGCATACCAATTTGCGTGATTGAAGGTCAAAAGAGCATTTGATTTCGTGCCTAGGGCTGCATTGGCCTGACTTTTTAACTTGTCGAGGCTGGGAGGCTCCGCCCCCCAGACCCCCCTTTCCTCAAGACAGAAGTGATCTGCCTGCAGAAAACTCGATTTTTCGCCGTTTTTTAGGTGTTTTTCGGCTATAAAAACCGAACCAGTTGAGCTAGGATTGTGAAATTTCGCGTGTGCTGAGCCAAGGACATACCCAAAAAGTGTGCAAAATCTCACCGAGATCGGCCGAGCCGTTCAGGAGGAGTAGCGCGGACACACACACACGCACGCACGCACGCACGCACGCACGCAGACAGGAAAAATTTTTCAACCCCACCTGAGTAACAGGCTTCGCTATCGCTCAGCCAAAAAAATTAATTTTTTTATCACTTATCAACTGTCTGTTAAACCATGATTATGTATTCAGTCATTGAATAAATGGTTAAGGAGAAAAAGATGTGCATTTTCTTTACTAGTGTATTTTATCATTATCCAAATCCATCCCGTAAAGTGCCGCCACAGTGCGTGATAGTAGCATT
Organism: Thrips palmi; assembly: GCF_012932325.1. Lineage (NCBI taxonomy): Eukaryota > Metazoa > Arthropoda > Insecta > Thysanoptera > Thripidae > Thrips > Thrips palmi. The sequence continues at coordinate 9,919,927 of NW_023144630.1, read as the reverse complement.
TGAGCGGCCCTGGGGCCTTCGGAATGGTCCCGCTCAGAGGGACTTGGAGACGCGGCGGGGCATGGCGCGGTCCCCCTCCCCCCCCTCCGGGCGGCCCCGCGGGCCCCGCTGATGCACCCCGGCCCTCCCCGCCCCGTGCCGGTAGGCGGGAAAACCGTTGTCCGGACAATCAGGGGAGAGTGCAAGTGCCCGCGAGAACGGCGGCACGGTTTCAAAGAAAAAAAGAAAACAGAAAAAAAACGGAACTAAACTTTCAGTTAGAACCAGAGATAGAGTACGCCACCGAGCAGATGGCTCAGTGGCGTGAGCGGAGAGAGCGGCTGAGGGCAGCTGAAGGCGATTGAGCGCTGGATGCGGACGGTGGCTTTTAAACCTCTTGAATTGGAAAATTACCGAGAACAGTTAGGCTGCAGTAGGCAGCGTCAGCTTCAGAATTGGATTCTTGGCATGGGCAGCATTCAAGTTTGTGGAAAACAAAACAAAAAATCACTGAGCACATTCTGTATTTAACATCACACTCATCCACTACATGGAGGACATCTCTAGCCAGGCAAAACCAGATTTTTATTAAACCACAACAAATGTTCTAATCTGTTTTTGGTGTTTGTTTCAGGAGCAAGCTGCAACGGATGTCAAGACACCTGCCACCACTACAGAGAAGCTACGTGACATCTTTGCCTTTGAAGAGGACTCAACAGAATACACCAAGAAGTACAGAGCACGTTACACATCTTAACCCATTTACAAGATATATAAGACTGGAGAGGGAACTATTATCCCAAAGAGACGACCAAGAGGTGAAGTAGCATCAACAGAATACCTGCCGTGTGAATTTTGCTTTAAAATGTTTGAAAGATCATACTTACATAAGCATGACAAAGTCTGTCCAGCCCAGTCAAAGGAGAATCTTCTGGAGTCATCACCTAAGAAGAGAGACTTGAGAGGTATACAGGCCCGAAACAGATTACTGTTGCCAATTGCTCAAAATATACCGCACGAGTTTTAAAAACAGGTGCTGGAAACAATGAAATGTGACAATTATGAATGTCTGTTGACTGGCACCTCGTCAAGAATGTAGGCCAAGTCCACTACACTGTCAGAAAATTCCGAAAAAAAATGGAAAAATCATGGAGTTTTTCCGAAACTTGTCCATGGAGCTCTCCATAAATGTAAATTCTGGGCTTTCTCCGAAAAATTTCGGAATTTTGAACAAAAATGCATGCTTCACTATCACAAAAACACGAAAAACAGGTTTGCAACCAGTTGAAAATTGAGGGAAAGGTGAGCCCCTACTTCTTGAGCTCAGTTTTCATAATATCAGGGGGTAGCAACACGGCCCTTTTGGCCGCTCCGTGCGGTAGCGAGGCCTGGCCCCCCACCACCGCCCCGGCCGGTGCCGGCCTGTTGTGAGCCTAGCTAACCTCTCAGAAAAACACTGTTTTTGTACGTTATTTAGTGGCAAGACGGTCTCGTTTGTAGTCAGTGCCCTCGTTTATTTCGTTATCTTTCGATCAAGCACAAAAGATATTTTCTTTGTGCCAAAATCGCAGAGTATTTTTGCTGAAGCGAGCCGCTGCAACTGGCCGCGGCGCCGCAGCGCGTTGACGTTTCGCTTTAGCAAAAATACTCTGCGATTTTGGCACAAAGAAAATATCTTTTGTGCTTGATCGAAAGATAACGAAATGAACGAGGGCACTGACTACAAACGAGACCGTCTTGCCACTAAATAACGTACAAAAACAGTGTTTTTCTGAGAGGTTAGCTAGGCTCACAACAGGCCGGCACCGGCCGGGGCGGTGGTGGGGCCGGGGCCCCGCTACCGCACGGAGCGGCCAAAAAGGGGCCCTGTTGCTACCCCTGATAATATTAAGGGAAAGCTACAGGATATAAGTCAAAAATGAGCTCAAAGGAGATTGTAACTTCTTTGACCATTTCAGACTAAAAGATGCTTCAGCGAAGTCCTCTTTAATATATCTGAGAAAAGACTTGCATTTTACCTTCCATCTGGACCCAAGGAATGCTCCGAAGAACATCTGTTTAAGCATTGAGAAAATCTCTCCGAAAAAAAGATGGAAAATGGAGTCTCCATGAACGTGATTAAAGGGTTTTTCTCCATAAAATTTCGGAGCTAATTTGTAACAGTGTACCCGCAGACTCGCACGAGGGGCGCGAAGAGGCAAGCCTCAGAGGGAGAGGATGCGGAGGCAGTGGAAAGGCCGCATCAAAATAAAACTTTATGAGCTCGAACGGGCTTTATGCAAAAGGCCCTATCCATGTAAAACTCTCCACTTAATTTGAGCGCTCTCCGATAACGCGAACCCAGCCCGCACAGCGCATTTGTACCTGGGGGCAAAGATGCTACCCGCAACCCGCAGGGCAAGGACTGGGCATGGCACTGGCGCGGCCGAGAAACGCGGGTGGCGGCTCGGACCCGGAGTCACCTCTATACGCCTGTGCCGTTGAATCTGCCAAAATCCTCAACCTACTAACTACAGCGCGACGTAACCAAAGAAAAAAAAAAAAATCCCAATGCTAACGCATTGCACGGTGTTCCGGTTGAGGAAATCAATTTGAAGTCTGTCGTCTAAACGTTAATTACGTTAATTTTACCGTTATTTACGCAACTTTGAATCCTACCGGTATTTTTACATCCCCAAACCTGATTCAGTTAACACAATGACCATCTCAGTCCATCTCGCGATTTACAGTGCTCATGTTCGTCAAACGAAAGTCATCCGCGTTCCGAAACCACCCCTCCCGAGTTTATAAAGTTTGTCAAACCAACAATTGAGGAAAACATCACAAGGAGAACCGCAACCTTTCAAAGCAAGCCAAACAATCCTACCTCAGCAACAATGGAGGGGCAGTTTCAATGCGCGACTACTCGTTTTTTCAGCCTCGCGATTTTCGAAAGGGCGCAGACGCCGAGAAAATTGTTGCCAACCTCCGAAAATTAATTTATTGCGTCTTTTCTGCTACGAACTTTTTACTGACAGACTTCAAAGATGTTCCAATGTCGGGACACCGTGCAATGCGTTAGCATTGGCATTTTCGAATTTCACGGCGTTTTGATTTCTTTTTATCGGCGACTTTAAATTTTGACAGTTGGTACGATGGCACCGTGTCGTTGCCACGGAGACTTTTTTTTCATGTTTTAACCATTTTCTCAGAACACAGACGATTTCTTGTCACTTTGATGAGGCAGGAGGTTTAGTTTTAAGGAGTGGCACATTTTCTCTTTGAAAATGTGAACGGATAAGGGTGCTTGATTGTTGCAAATTTATGTTTTAGTCGTTTACTTCAAATTCTCACGAATAATTTTCGAACGCTAAACTATTGCAACCATGAAAAAAACGAAAATTCCAATTCTTTACGAAAATTTATCGTGGAAATTTTCCGTTAACTAGAAAAACATAAATTTGCAACAATCGAAAATAAAAACCGTTAATGATATGAAAAAATGGTTCAAATAAAAAATGTGCCACTCCTCAAAACTAAACCTCCGGGCTCATCAAAGTAACAAGAAATCTTCAGTGTTCTGAGCAACACTGCAAACCTAACTGTCTACTAAGTACACACTTACAAATGCGTGCTTGCAAGTACACAATTACAAACGCATGCTTGACGCCGTATAACTCCATGCGTCAAGCATGCGTTTGTAAGTGTGTACTTGCAAGCATGCATTTGTAAGTGTGTACTTGGCCAAGCATGCGTTTGTAAGTGTGTACTTGGCCAAGCATGCGTTTGTAAGTGTGTACTTAGTAGACAGTTAGGTTTGTAGTAAAATGGTTAGTCGCCGATAGAAAGAAATCAAAACGCCGTGAAATTCGAAAATGCTGATGCTAACGCATTGCACGGTGTCCCGACGTTGGAACATCTTTAAAGTCAGTCACTAGTAAAAAGTTCGTAGCAGAAACGACGCATCAAATTAATTTTTCTGGGTTGGCACCGACTTTCTTGCCGTCTGCGCCCTTTCGAAAATCGCGAGGCTGAAAAAACGAGCAGGCGCGCATTGAAACTGCCCCTCCATTGTTGCTGAGGTTGGATTGTTTGGCATGCTTTTAAAGGCTGCGGTTGTCTTGTCATGTTTCTCTCAATTCTGTAGAACAGTTCTTACTCACAACGTAAAAACAGCACGATGGTTGGTTTGACAACCTTTACAAACTCGAGAGGGGTGATTTCGGAACGCGGGTTACTTTCGTTTGGCGAACATGAGCACTGTAAGTCGCGAGATGGAGTGAGGTGGTCATGGTGTTAACTGAATCAGGCTTGACCAGAACTCCTTTTCAATTGGTTAGTTTGAAATTAGCGCATGCGCACTTTGAAATTTTTTGCATTTTGTCATAACCATTGAACAGTTGACACTGGCACGGTCCAATACATGGCTATTTAAAAATAGCCAAATGTGAAAATGGGAACACCTTGCAATGCGATTAGCATTGAAATTTTTTAACTGTTTTTAGAAAATTTTGGGTCAAATTGCAAGTTTTTTGGGCTCGGGGCCATTGTCTACAGATCATCTTACAAACAGTCTTTTTAGAGACTAGTGACTACTAGATTCTGTTAAGGGGAGGTTCTACTGAAAATATTGCATTTTTCAAATTGAGCCCCAGTGTAAAAATTTGTTGCAGATGTATAATATTACATAGTTAATGGTCAAACATGAAATTTAGAGCCCAATACCTCCCTCCAAATCCAGTCGAAGAGGTTTTTTCAGCCTATTGTAGCAATATCTTAAAAAATTCTCCTACGCAAAGTATTTCAACGTAAACTGATGATCTGGACATTTTTCATTTCTTTGGCTCATATGCAATAAAGCGTGGCATCACCAAGACATGGGACCCAACAAATTAATTTTGACGTTGCTTTTCAGAAAAAAAGACACTAAAATATCAGGATTTTTACCATTTTCTTGAAATTTTATTGACATCCTTTCTTAAAAGCACAGCTTATGATGTTGTTATGGTCCCAGTATCTTACTAATGCCACGGTTTATCAATTATGAACCAAAGAAGTGAAAAATGCCCAGAACATCAGTTTACGTTGAAATACTTTGCATAGGAGAATTTTTCAAGTTACGACTGGAAATAGCAGAGAATTCCTCTTCGACTGGATTTGGGGCTAGGTATTGCTCTCCAAACTTCAAATTTAACTGTTTACTATGAAATACTTTAAATTTACAATGAATATTGATAATGGGCCTCAATTTGAAGAAAGTAAGATTTTCAGTAGAACCTCCCCTTAAGTTTCCATAATGTCATCACCGACAGCCAAAGCTTCTGAGCCTGCACTGACAGAGCCTCCAGCGCCCACTCCAAGTGCACCGCCTCCAGCTCCGGCATCAGCTCCTACGCCTGCCGTAACAGCTCCTAAGGCCTCACCGCCGCCTGAAATCTGCGTTCACCTCAAGCGGTCCTCGAATTCGGACGTCTTGATTCTAATGGTACAATTATTAATATCACAGTGAACCCGGCGAACTACACTCGTATTCCCGAACTTACTTACGATATGTTGGTCCCTCTCCAGAAGACCCTCCATCGCGTAAAGCTGATTTCACGCGAATGTGTCGTACCCTGCTACTTAAGGTAAAAAATCAAATGTGGGTCACTTTTTTTAAAAATGCATATTTAAAATATAAATGTTGAACAAGTAGGCAAAGTAGCTTTGAGACGTTCAAATGTGATCCCTTGACTACGTTTTGCAGCATAGAAGCCTCGTCTTTCGTCCTCGTTTACTGAGCAACAGCCGTTTTTAAAACTGGCTGTTTTGGCCCACAATTGATTTTTGGAACCAATTGTGGGTCAGCAATTTTTGAAGCTACTCACGCGCCAAGCCTTGTACACCACTTACCAAACTAAGGTTGACTTTTAATCCTTCACCTATCATATCCTTAAATCAGCAAGGGCGTCCCCCTCCGTTCCATAATTCGACTTTTTTCTAATGTTTGAAAAACATCCTTTTTTTTCGGTTTTCTTGCCCTTGGATAGGCCCAATTTTCCGTTGAATTTTTAAGGTCTCTCTTTGCTGCCCGATAGGTTTCGTTGTGGTCGATGCTCAGACATCCGCACCGTTTCAGCTGACAAAGGAAGGTTGAGGGAAGACCCATGCCGAATTTGAAGCCGGTTCGGTCATTCATGGATTTTTAGCGGCCCGTCAAACAAAATGGCCCATAATTGATTCGTGACCCACAATTGAATTTTGACCTTAAACGTGTACAAGACGTTATCGAAACATCTACGCACCAACGCCCAGCTAACTTTGTTCATTTATCACGTACGATTCTCCTTCCTAAGACGATTTGTGATTTCATCACTTAAATCGGAGTTTGGTACTCTGACACACTTCGTGTCCGTTACCATATCAGTACAGGTCAAAGCCTTGATTGGCAGCTTCTTTCCCGGAACACTTGAAAGAAGTAGCATTTCACTCTTAAAAAAATTCTGAAAATTCAGACCAATCTTGTCAGACTTACCTGTCTGAATCTTTAAATCAGACTTAATGCTGAAAAATCAGAGTTTTTGTCTTAGTTCTTGGACGCTTTGTCTGAAAGCTTGGTTCAGACTCGACGAGTCTCGATATTTGTACTCATTCTCAAAATTCAGATTAACTAGCGTCAGACTTTCCAGACCTCAAAAGTCTGAATTTCGGATTCAGACTTTCTGAAATATGTTCAAACAAAAGTGAAAATTGGACAACTTTCTTCAAACCTAACATTAGGTTAACTCACAATCAGTCTTACATCCAATTTAATCAGACTCCGTTTCGGAGACTTCAGACAAAACGAAAGTATTTTTCTCACCGCTAGGTGGCGCCAGTGTCGGTAAAGAGCCTGCTGTTGTTAAAAACGCCCTTTTCTGTTAAATTTTCAATATATCACTCTATTGGCTATGACGAAACACACGCTCCCATACCAAATTAATATCTGTAGCAAACCAGGGGGTGGCAACGGCTTACGGAGAGCGTGAAGCGATGCCCGCGGCGTCAGTGCAGAGGTTGCGCACTTGTTCGAGATTATGAAAACTAGACTGTGTTTTTCAAAACACTTTGCACCGATGGAAAGGGCTTGAAATTTAGGGTGCATTAGGCTTATTGCCCTTTTCGAAACTCCTCCCTTACCTATTATTAGGGTGCAGTAAAAACACCGAAAAACACAAAAATCTTTCATTTTAGGAAAAAACTCGAATGCGCCATGTTGATGTGCATGATTTCGCCCTTGTGTTCGGTCGAATTGGAAGTATCGGGCAGTCTACTAGGCCTAATGCACCCCAAATTTTGTGCTCTTTCGATCTGTGCATAGCGTTTTGCAATCAACGGCCTAGATCTTACAACCGAAGCAAAGTAAGTAACCCCTGCACCTTACTCGCGCATGGCTTCACGCGCCTCCTTGGCCGTTGCCGCCCCCTGAGCAAACGCACGGGTTTAACAATTGACATTTGAAGTTACCTCTCGCGGGTGGCTCCGTGCCGTCGTTTCCTTGGGTGCGTCAGGCCAGCTCAAGATGAGTGCAGGGAAGAGTCCCACTTCGGGGACATTTCCCCACAATCAATTCTTTACCTGGACGGTCTACTTGAGTATGTATCTCCTTTGCGGTTCGGATGCAAACTTTATTGTTTCATTGAGTGAAGGGGAACACTTTCCTGCTGTCCTACAGCCAAAAAGACTAATAATTGAGAAAATTTTGTCTCAATTTTTTCAGACTACGACCTGCCTGAAAGGTTAAGACTTATGTAAGTCTGAAAATTTCAGACCAGGATTTAGTCTGAATTTTCAGTAGGATGTTCTGCATATTTACTTCAGTCAGAATAGTCTGAATTTTCAGCAAAAATTTTTAACAGTGTTATTCCCCACCGCATTACGGACAACGTTAAGGGTAGGTCAAATGACAACAAAGAGTTAAAGTTTTCGTCAAACGTGGATGTTATATTCAGTTGCGAATGGCCAAGGCGATTCACCCTCGCAACTCGTTCTCGCTAACTCTAACTTTATATTTAAAAAGGTACTTGTATGAAATGATCGTCGTCGATAACGTTTGAACCTTGCGAACGACAATGGGCAAGAGTGCCTGGCCAGGATGCGTAGGATCACGCACGGACTACACTGCACCCACGTTTGATCACGAAATGTTAATTATGAATGAGAAATAGTTGAAAAACAAAATTATATCTGCGCACTGAAAATGCAATAATTCTTTTATGGAGCTGCAGTAAAATTAAATTGTTTCCAAAATGAATTCTCTGTCACGCTCTTTCTCTTAACTAAGAATTCGATTGCAGCCTTTGCACCTGGCATGGACCCAGAAGTCCAAGAAGACGCGGCCTTGTTTCTGAACTTCCTCCTCGAGAGAATGGCGAAGGAATACACTGGAAGGGATGAGGCGTTTGAAAGGTAAGACCTGAATTGATAATGAATGGATGGACGCTTTCCTGCGAAAATCTGGGCGACTACAAAGCGTTCTGACACAATCGCCCACCACACTGCAAGAAAAAGCCGTAAAAAGGCGTAAAAGTACGCCTGAGTTCTACGAATGTAAACGTGTGCATGGTGGATAGCAATTTTTAGCTGTTGGCTGAGCGATAGCGAAGCCTGTTCCTCGTTTGGGGTTCCACAGCTTTTCAAGTCTGTCTTTCTGTGTCCGCTCTACTCCCTAAATGGCTCGGCCGATTCTGCTGAGATTTTGCGAGGTGATAAGGCATATCCTTGGCTCGCCACACACCTAAATTCAGCTTTCTGGTATCCGGACAACTGACCACAATTCAACTGGCCCAGGCACAAAATGACCCCTGAAACATATTGACCACGACTGCACATTTGAACCCAGGTCAGCGCCCAACTTGTTGGCTGAGCGATAGCGAAGCCTGTTACTCCAGTGCGGTTGAAAAGTTTTGTCTGTCTGTCTGTCTGTCTGTGTGTGTGTGTGTACACTACTCCTCCTGAACGGCTCGGCCGATTTGGCTGAGATTTTGCAGGCTTATTAGGTATGTTCTTGGCTCGGCACACGCGAAATTTCACCATCCTAGCTCAACAGGTTCAGTTTTTATAGCCGAAAAACACCTAAAAAACGGCGGAAAATCGAGTTTACTGCGGGCAGATCGCCTCTGTCGTGAAGGAAGGGGGGGTCTGGGGGGCGGAGCCCCCCCGCATGCAATAAGTAACCCCCGACGGACAAGCCAATGCCTGCCGAAGGCAGGCTAGCGCCGCAGGCCAAGGGAGGTACGCCAGGCGCGGATTGGGAACAGGCCGCGAGACATCGCGAAGCCTGTTACGACAAGACGCGGTCTGGCGTAAA
>NW_023144630.1:9886126-9910141 GCF_012932325.1 Thrips palmi | reverse complement strand
TACCCTGCAGGGTGACATATGAACAATACACTTAAACATAGTGCCGAAGGTCGGTGACGGGAACGTGACGGCAGGGGTCAGTCCCCGCAACACATGACTGAGACGTTCCAGCAGGCACATGACGGTCACATCCCCGTGGAGCAGTGCGGAAGACGTTATTGCTGGGAGAAACCCCCGGGGGACGTGACGAGGACATCCCGCCATGTACATGACCGTCACATGCTTGCCCGGTTCCGTCTTTAACATGACTACAGGAATGTCCCTCAAAGTACTTCCCACTCACGTGCCGGCGAACTACTAAGAGGAAACATCCCTCCCACCTCCCTCCAGGACTAATTCCTAACATCATCCCCCACACACCAAATAGGAACTACTCCCCAGATGGTTCCTCCAGGGATGGGGACTACTTTTGTCAACCGGGAGGACCACTTAAAGATACAGACAAATCTTTCCACAAGTTAGTATCAACAAACTCTTCACTTGTCACTGCACCTGTTTCACTAACCACAAATCTCTCTCTCAGACTCTGGCAACGTAATTTCCAAATTACATTTTCAGTTTTAAGGCCAAACCGGTACACATTTCTCAAAATTTGACCTACATGGTCTTTATAAACACTGATTTCATTTTCATTCATTGTGAAATTCACATGAGCTTGCTCATGGTTCTTCTTCATTTTGTGAAAGATTACCTTTTGAATTTTAAGGCTCAGTTGAGTTGTGACTCGCCAAAGCAGTCGTTCAAGTACTTCATTGCAAATGTTTCTTCTCTCTTCAGGAACACAACCAAGTAATTTGTCTTTTAAACTAGGCAAAAATATACCATTTGAGATCAAATGATTAACTTTTGATAACATATCTTCATACTGCGCACTTGGCATAATTTTGCTTTTGGTGACTGCTAATTCAATCAGAGGAGCACTAACACTGTCCAGAAATGATGTGACACTAGTGTCACTGAAATCAGCTGAGAGAAGGGCTTCAACGAATTGCCTCTTCTGCGCACCCATTTCTCCTACTGCTGGCTCCGTCTTAATTTCATTCAGTACTTCTTGAAATATTTGCAGCAAAGATGAACGGATTTCTTCTTCATCAGGTTTTCTGAAGTTGTACCCTGCATAAAAATACAAGTTATTATTAATTTGCTCTTCCAAAAACTTCAACAAATGCATGGATTTAAAAAATAATGCACGTCACTTACCATTTATCTTGTGAGCAATCGTATGTCTTGTGAATCCAGACTTGGTCTTCAAAATATTTCCACATTCTGGACAACGATACTCATTTTTTGAAGCAACCACTTGAGTACGTGTGGCAGTATTGGGTGGCACATTATCTCCTTCTACACCACTAAAGTCCATCGGGGTTGAGCCCAGAGATGCTGGAGATGGTTGAATATTTAAGACATCTGGAAAGACATCATCAAGTAACTCTTCCGAACTCATGATGAAGACGGCCTGCAACAAAAGGAAGAAATCCATATAACTTCACTAGCAAGGATCACAATCAGAGACGGGATGAAAGCAGAAATTTGTACCCAATCAAATTCAAAGAGCGGCTTGAAAGGGAAAAGGATCTGACATGAGGCTGAAACTGGCACCTCACCTGCCAGGTAAACACAAAAAAATAACAAAAAGGGTTGGCCAGCAAGCCACCTGTTGTTCTCAGGCTGGTCCAGCATAACCTGTTGAGTGCAGGTTATCTATTAAAAATGCGGCACAGAAGCCACAGTGATTTAGAGAGGTTAGCAGAGCTATTTTTAAAACCAAAAGCCTCTTATTCACAGAGAAATATCGAAATGCATCATCCGCACACTCAAATGAAGTGAACGCTAGGCCAGAGGGAGTCAAGATAGGCCATCGTCGAGAGAGTCCGGTTTTTGGCATGAAACCGACAGCGCGTTTCCGTTTGGGGTACGATATCTTAGCGACAGAAGCAACCACGCCTACGGAAAACAGGGTGGACTTACCCAACGAATCGGAAAAACAAGGCAAGCCTTTGTTCGTGCTGCTTTGCTTGTCGTACGTCGCACCTTGCGGCTTGGCTTCGGCTTGGTTCCCCTTCCCTTCCCAAGTTCAAAGGCGAGTGGCGCGCAGGCGCCAAATCGATGCGGCATCAAAGATTTTTCATACCGCCTGGACCCGACTCCAGTCGTCTTGTTGTGATTTGTACCTTGTCTTAGAAAATGATGAAATGTGTTCGAATGAAGTCATAAAACGAAGAGATCTTTGACTATGGCTTGTAAAAAGGTCTAAACCTTGGATACAAGAGTGTCGTTTTGCTAAATGGTGAGTAGTTTTTTCACATTAAGCTCCCCCGTTTTGAGTGTCGATTTATGCAGTTTCTGCAGTGTTTTAGAAGTTTTTCGAGATTTCAAGAATGAGACATTAGTTTCCGAAACCCATTACCGAAATCGAAAGAAAATTAAATTTAGGGTGGCTTAGGCTAGGTGGCTTGGCAACAAAGTGCGTTTGGAACATTGCGAAAAGTCCCAAAAGTCCAAGTACCAACTTGGGGCTCACTTTTGTGTTGTACATATTTGGCTGACATTTGGTGTCGAGGCCTCATAGGAACAAACTGATCACTCTAAGCCACCCATAAAACTATAGGGAAAAATCGGCTCGCGGTATGTATGGGTCTGAAACGAAGAGAAATGGACCAAAATCACAAAAAACGGAGTCGACGCGGGCCTCCCGGCGCGAAAACTTTGCGTTTCAAACTAGTTTTAGAATGCTTATGTCGTTCAAAACTTGTCTAGAGTAGATTATTTAGACAGGAAATTTCATTCTGAATCGAAATATGACCAGGTTTTTTCATTTTGGTGAAGTTTAAGCGGTGTTTCGACTAGTTTTGTCACGGGCGGTAACCGACCCGCGCGAGGCGCGACGCCAGCGCTCGGTGGGGCGCACGGGCTCAGCTCCCCCCTAGGCCGTTTCCACCCCCTGTTTCGGCACTTCACGTAGCACGATGCTAAAGAATCTCCTCAAGAGTCATCGTGGCTAATCGCACTGAGACCGTGCGGGATCGCAAGGGCACGCTCTAAATCGCTTTTCTGCTTCAATAGAAACGCGAAATCCGACTTTGACCTTGCGTTCTTTCGGCACTTCACGTAGCACGACGCTGAAGAATCTCCTCAAAAGCCATCGTCGCCAATCGCACTGGGACTATGCAGGATCGCAACGGCACGCTCCAAATCGGTCCTCTGCTTCAAAAGGAACGCGAAATTCGACTTTGACTTTGTGTGCTTCCGCAACTTCACGTAGCACGATGCTAAAGAATCTCCTCAAAAGTCATCGTCGCCAATCGCACTGAGACCGTGCGGGATCGCAAGGGCACGCTCTAAATCGCTTTCCTGCTTCAATAGAAACGCGAAATTAAACTTCGGTCCACTGCGCATCCTTCCTGCGCAGCGTGCCGCAGCAGACGCCGTTCTGCTAAGCTTTCTCTTTTACTGACTCCTATTTCTCACATCTCCCTATGGAATTATGATCGGAACAGCATTTCCTATCGTCTCGTGCACTCTGATTTCTTCAATGATGTATATTTTATTTGAACTCAAAAAGAAGACGCGCGTCTGTCGGAATCGGAACGCTGGAGCGTCATTGGTTGATCGGTTCCGACAGCGCGTCTCGTTCCTTTAAGGAAATAAAGATAATGTCGACATGTGGAAGAGAAAAAATACATCGAGACGATTTTAAATAATGAATTCAACAAACTTTTCTTTTCGGCGCGTTCAAATTCGCTCATGATCACGTATTGAAAGAAACCCGTCAGGTACGAGCGCCCTGATTGGCTGAAATCCGCTACCTTTCGCGTTGGCGGGAAAAGAAAGGGGGAGGGGGAGATGGCTAAATCGCGGCGCACCGGCCCGGCGCGTCACTTGTGTTTTCGTCGCCGCAGAAAGTAGTCAGTTAACGAAGATGAGTCGCACTCGCCACTGGGACTTCAAGCGCGCGCGTCTGGAGAGTGAGAGCGAGAGCAGCTCTGGGAACGACGTCGACATCATGACGCTGGACGACGAGTCCAGAGACCTGTATGAGGTAAGGCGAAGCGCTGTCCGTTTGTGTACCGAAGGGCGAAGCCCTTGCCATTTTGCGACATGTTGGTTTCACACCAGCTAATGCCCCGTTTCCCTTTCAGCTCTCTGTAGAGTCAGTGCCGTTTATCACGCGAGTGTCCATTACGTTCTTACCGTGCCCCGCCACGCCGCCGTGCCGGGCAGGCTGTGCTTAGAGTCAGTGCCGTTGTTTTATCGCGAGTGCAGTGTTCGTTCAAACCGAGTCATGTTTCAACTTGTTGCTGCCAGCCGCTTCGGCGGTCGGTGCTGCCTCGCCCGCGTCATGCCACGCCATGCCGGGCAGGCTGTGCAGTGTCTGTTACTTTTCATACCGCGTCATGTTTTAACTCGTCCACCGCCGGCCTGCGTTGCCTCGCTCACGCCGTGCCGGGCAGGCGCTGTTCCCGCCGTTCGGCCGGCCGGCCCGCGTCATGTAACGCGTCGGCGCGCCGGCCCGGGTTCGAATCCCTGTTCTCGCCATGTTTATGTCTTACCGCGGGAATGAAAGTTCCCGCAGCTCAGCCGGCCGGGGCGCGTCAGGTGACGCGTCGTCGCGCCGGCCCGGGTTCAAATCCTAGTCAATTCTTTTCTCTAAATTTTGTCTGGACACACGTGTGGGTGAGGGTGGGAGTGGCGGCGCCATTGGGTCATCGTTTCCGTAAGTCAGCTGTCTTGCGCAGCTCAACAGTGCTTGCTTTTGAAATTCTCGCCAAAGCATGTGTTTTGCTTTCTTGAAGTTTTTGAAGCTTTCCTCTCGAGATGTACGCTTCAAAGCGCATTCCATTTTCTGTGCTAAAAAATGTGAATACAGTTTGAAGCGTTCACCTTGATCTTGCTTACCTATGCCGTTTCACTGCGAGCAAACGGTATCGGTACGCGATTTTCTTTCGTGTTTTGACAAGAAACTAATCTCTCTGTACCCTTAATGGTTTCAGCCTGATGACAACGCCCAGCAGCCATGGGAGCCGGAGGTCGTTATTGTGGAGGGCCCAGCCCTACCGCCTCTCCCCCACCGCCCCGGCACCCCCGGCGTGGAGGCCGCGGAAGTAAGTACACTATGCCCTTCATTTTTTTCTCACCTCTCTGTCTTTTGCCTGATAGTGTGTCAATGAACAGCACTTTTGTCTTACATCAAAACTGCTAGTCATGGCATGTTATGGCGAAATGTGTGAACTTGGTCACTTACCCCTTTTTTTGTTATGTTTCAGGACGAGAACAAGGAGAATGCGGCTCCTCCAGCTGCGGCCCTTCCCCCGCCGCCGGCTCACTGGCTGCACCAGCCAAGGGTGGCTTTGCGGGATGTGACCGTCCATGTTCTACCCCCGTCGCCCTTGCCTAGCTGCAACAGCGGCTGCACTTGCAGCAGCTGCTCCTGCACTGTAAGTCTATCTCTTTGCTTGTCTTCGTCCTGGCCTTGGCTGTGGTTTCGTCACGGAGATGAGTGTCTGACGGAATTGGTTTGTTTGTTCTCAGGACTCCAGCAGTGACAGCAGCAGCACCAACAGCGAGAGCAGCGACGAGAGCAGCAGTCTGGAGGAGGGGGAGCTCCCCCCATCGCCGGTGCTGGTGCCTGCTGCCGCCCCTAGTTCTGCCCCTGTGACCGCCGCCGCCGCCCCTGCAGCTGCCCTAGCTGCCAGTGTGTCCGCCGCCGCCGCCCCTGCAGCTGCCCTAGCTGCCAGTGTGTCCGCCGCCGCCGCCCCTGCAGCTGCCCTAGCTGCCAGTGTGTCCGCCGCCGCCCCTGCGTCTCCGCCACGATACGCCGTACCTCCCCCATCCAACGACCCCCTGGGGTTGGTGGCGTCGTGGTTGGACCAGTGCCGCATGCCGCCGCCACCACCCCAGCGTCCCGTGGCGGCCGTTCAACCCACTCGTCACCCTGTGCTACGCCCCTTGGCCCAAGTGCAACCCTCACGCCGTCCCGTGAGTGCACTGGTCCCTCCCAGGGCCCAGGGCAGGGTCCGCCCCTCGCCAACGGACATGCCAACACTGGAGGGACATTCCATGTGAAGTCAACCAGGCCTTAGCCACCATGGGCTCCGATCCGGTTCTCGTTTTCAGGGTTTGTTACTCCTATGGTCCCATGAAATAATCGGTACTTGGTTTGGGGTCCGGCCCCCCAGGGGCTGGGCTATGGCCAATTTACTTTTTTGCTAAATATTGAAACAACGCAACTTTGGAGGGCGATATCTCAGCAACTATTGGTCGTAGGTCAAATCCGAGACCAGATTTGGAAAGAGGATGAAAAACTGAATCTTTTTTGTCTTTGAAGTTTTTATGTCCAAAAACTTTTTATAACTTTAAAACTTTAGTGAAGTTTTCAAATTAGCGCCATTTCCTAGATCCTCAACCGATTTTGACCAATCTGGGCTTAAAAGATAGCTTAAACCCTTCCCTAAACGAAAATGTTAACCGAAAAATGTGTTCGGCTTCGTTTCCGAGAACGAGCCATTTTCGTGAACCCCTGCAACCACGTATTTCACCAAATTGGAGTGACGGCCGCACTCGATACCACACTGGACGCTCTCTTAGGTGTTTTCGGCTCAAAGCAAGTTTCCGGGTTGCTTTTCTAAGGTCAGGGGACCCAAGCGCCTGTCAGGTAGGCCAACAACCAGCAGACCTGCAACGCACTAGTGACGACAGGCTGGCCTACCTTGCCCCGGAAAAGTGGGACTGGCAGCGCGCTCTGGGCGATCGGATCAGTACTACACCCCGCCACCTCGCCGTGATATCTACACGTGGGGGTGGGTGTTGTTGTTGCTAGTTATTGTTGCACGGCAGGGTAAAGGATGTTTCAGGCGTTTCAGTCAGCATTTGGGTACAAAAACATGTTTGAGTTTTCTGACGTCAGTCCCAGCAGATTTGACAGCACGCTTCAACGGCATTTTAGAGTTAATCTGAAGGCATACCATAGTCAATAACATTGAAGATAGAGGTTAGTAGTGATAAAGAAGATACTTTTATTAAGCTATAGTTAAAGGAGATACTTTTCTTTATGCTTTCCCGCAGACTTGACAGTACGCTTTAACGGCATTTTGGCATCAATCTGAAGACATACCAAGAAGATACTTTCCTTGGCCAGCTAATTAATAGAATCTTCTTTACCACTACTAACCTCAATCTTTAATGTTATTGACTATGGTATGCCTTCAGATTAATTCTAAAATGCCGTTGAAGTGTGCTGTCAATTCTTTATGCTTTCCCGCAGACTTGACAGCACGCTTTAACGGCATTTTGGCATTAATCTGAAGGCATACCAAGAAGATACTTTCCTTGGCCAGCTAATTACAAGTCTTTAACACTACTAACCTCTATCTTCAATGTTATTGACTATGGTATGCCTTCAGATTAAATCTAAAATGCCGTTGAAGCGTGCTGTCAAATCTGCTGGGACTAACGTCAGAAAACTCAAACATGTTTTCGTACCCAAATGCTGACTGAAACGCCTGAAACATCCCTTACCCTGCCGTGCAACAATAACTAGCAACAACACCCACCCCCACGTGTAGATATCACGGCGAGGTGGCGGGGTGTAGTACTGGTCCGATCGCCTAGAGCGCGCTGCCTGTCCCACTCTTCCGGGGCAAGGTAGGCCAGCCTGTCATCACTAGTGCGTTACAGGTCTGCTGGTTGTTGGCCTACCTGACAGGCGCTTGGGTCCCCTGACCTTAGAAAAGCAACCCGGAAACTTGCTTTGAGCCGAAAACACCTAAGAGAGCGTCCAGTGTGGTATCGAGTGCGGCCGTCACTCCAATTTGGTGAAATACGTGGTTGCAGGGGTTCACAAAAATGGCTCGTTCTCGGAAACGAAGCCGAACACATTTTTCGGTTAACATTTTCGTTTAGGGAAGGGTTTAAGCTATCTTTTAAGCCCAGATTGGTCAAAATCGGTTGAGGATCTAGGAAATGGCGCTAATTTGAAAACTTCACTAAAGTTTTAAAGTTATAAAAAGTTTTTGGACATAAAAACTTCAAAGACAAAAAAGATTCAGTTTTTCATCCTCTTTCCAAATCTGGTCTCGGATTTGACCTACGACCAATAGTTGCTGAGATATCGCCCTTCAAAGTTGCGTTGTTTCAATATTTAGCAAAAAAGTAAATTGGCCATAGCCCAGCCCCTGGGGGGCCGGACCCCAAACCAAGTACCGATTATTTCATGGGACCATAGGGGTAACAAACCCTGAAAACGAGAACCGGATCGGAGCCCATGGTGGCTAAGGCCTGGTTGACTTCACATGGAATGTCCCTGGAGCCCAGGAGGAGCAACAGCAACGTGTGGAGTCGTCTTGGGGAGCGCTCGGTCACGGTGCCTTATCCCCATCAATGGCCTCAGAGGGCCTGGCCGCAGCACAATCCTGCTAACGTGGAGCGCCGCTACGCCAACGGCCGATTCATCGCAACTCCCTCCTGCAAGCCACCAGGGTCTTCACCCCCTCCTCCCCCACCACCATCTGCTGGAGGAGTGTGCTAAACCTTTTTTACCACTGTGGTATTTGAGTGTGTTTGTGAGTGTATGTGTATGTGTGTATGTGTGATGTTATTTCAAATTCATTTGCGGCTTGTATGTTAGTGTTTTCAAAATTTAAGTGAGTGTGTGTGAGTTTGTGAGTGTGTGTGAGTGAGTGTGAGAGAGTATGTGTGTGTGGCAGTGACTTTCGGCTTGTATGTTTGTGTTTTCAAAAATGTAAGTGAGTGTGTGTGAGTGGGATGCGTGTGTGTGCAAGTGTGTGTGTGTGTGTTCACTGTTAAAAAAATCCATCTTAATTTTAAGAAACTTTTTTATGAAGCAGTTTACAAAGACTTTTTGCTAGTAAAAGTAATAAACTTTTTCTTCTTAAAAGTAAGAATCAAATTTGAAAAGTAATAATCTGTTTCTTAAAAGTTGTTTTTGCATTTAAGAAGAATTTAATATAGAGCAGGTAAAAATTGAACGCCTTATGTACGTAATGAGTTATTCATTGTATGGTAGTAGTCGATTTCACTGCCGAAATCGCTTGGAAGCGTGGTTCAAACTCGGTCTCGAACCCGGAATTCCGGATTACCGCACCGCGACGCTACCAACTGCGCCACGAGTGAGCTCTGCGAGGCGGGCTCTAGGATGTGGATGACTCCCAGCCTCTCGGCGGAGACCCGTTTAAAAAAGATCGTGCCGAGAATGTGTCGAAATGATGTCGAAATGATGCCGAAGTGTCCGGCATGCCCTGAATGATGCCGAAATGCGCTCGGCAAGCCCGAAATCCACCCGCCGCCGGCACGCGGCAAGCCCGAAATGAGCCCCGCTGTCGCGGGCGGCCCGGAATCGTACCGCGACCCCGGCCGCTGCCCGGCCGGGTGGATTTCGGGCGTGCCCGTGCCTTTCGGCATGATTCCGGGCATGCCCGAGTGACGGGGCGCATCGAGACCCTAATCAAAGAAGTGTCAAGTTAATGTCTTTGACCTGCGTACAAAATTGAAAAGTTAAAATAATGAAATTCTTTCTTAAGTTCCAAATCTATCAAAACCGGCGTGAAAAATTAGAAAATTCCGTGCAAACGAGATGTTTGTAGGACAATTTTGAATTCTTTGACTGAACAAATCTCTAATCAAATTGAACACTTTGATACGGGTACTTGAATGAATGCAGTTGAATCCGTTGAGCTTCTGATGCTTAACAGCCTTAGCATACCTAAATAGTAACTTTAGCTTGCCATCCTAAGGAAAAGGTCTGGCTCTCAATAACATGAGCCGCGGGGAAAGGGTACTTCGAGTACGAGGATTATAAGGAAGCGAAGAACCTGGTTTGCGTGTAAGAGCCAGCACCCCAATAACCGGGTTTGGGAGCCTCAGACCTGGGTTTCCAGTGGGCCTGGATCCGCGGGTTGACTAGTCGACACGCAGTGCTCTAGTACCTACGCTCAAGTTCACCGAGTCTCTTGTTAGATCCAAGTGCCCAGCTGAACCCGTGCACCTTGTCCAAAAGTCGAGGGGCTCTCCGCGAGTAACGCAAGAGTCTCGCGGGGGTTACGTATTCGTCAAGACACAGGGCTCGCCGCGTGCTCCTCCGCCAGCAGCGTGTCTCCCCCGCCCCCTCCAGTGCCGCTCGGGGTCGAGCGAGCTCGCTGGAAGGCATCGGGAGCCTGAGGCCTCCTCCCCAGGTCTCCTCCGTGGTGCAGTTGGCAGCGTCTCGGTCCACAAAGACGGTCGTCCTGGGTTCCAATACTAACCAGTGTTTCTCCTTCAGCGTTCTGTGTACGTGTGTGTGTATGTGAGTGTGTAAATGTGCGTCTGTGTGTGTACGAGTGTGCGTGTGTGCGAGAGTCAATAGGATCCGCCATCCAGGTACCTCCCCCTCCCCGGCGCCTTAATGGGAGGGACGGTTCGGCACGTTTTCGGCATGCCCGGCAAGCGTCCGGCATTGCCGAAAATCGGTTTATTTTCCAACAAAATGATCATTTTTCGGCAAGCCCGGACTCCTGGTTCGGGGCGGATTTCGGGCGTGCCGGCCGGGCATGCCCGAAATCCTGCCGTCATCCGGCACGATTTCGGGCAAGATCATTTTTAAACGGGGACTCCGCTAGGCAGTGGAAGCGCTCATCCCAGGGCCTCCAAACACGACTTCACATGACCAAGATCATCCAAATTTGTTCTTTACGTACACTGGTAGTGAAGCGTCCAATGATCACAATTTTAACTGGCAGGATGAGAATCAAACATGAAAAGTCATGGTAATTTTGAATTTTAAGAAACAAATTATTGGATTTGGTAAACAGTCTCAAATTTAATGAACCTTTTTTTTAATTTTAATAAAGTTTCTGAAACTTACCAATATTTTCATTACTTGTCAGAAATGTTTTGGTAAATGTAAGAAATTTTCTTAAACTTCACAAACCTTTATGAGTTTTCATATCCTTTCAAAAGGTTATTAAAATTAAGATGTCATTATGTATTAAATTTAAGAATTTTTTTAACAGTGTTGTTCTGTTTCTTTGGCAGTATGAATGGATGGTCTAAAATTTGAAGTGAATGTGTCTGTGTATTTGTGGGGGTTGCGTGACTGCGTGAGTATCTGTGACTTTTGGCTTGTGTGAGTTTGTGTTTCAAATTCTTTTTTTTGGCTTGTATGTAAGTGTTGTGTGAATGGTCAATAAATTGAGCTTGTTCCTAAACTTGTGTTCATACTTCTCCCTTCTATCCTTTACAAACTTACATCTACTTGTTAGTCGAACTTTCTACGAACTTGACTCAACATCGGTAACCACACTGTGAATCGACTGACTTAAACCAAACAAGTTCTTGTTATTCCCCATCAAAGATTCTTTTGGTACACTTAGTCTGACCTAAAGCAAAGCCTCTCCAGTTGAAATTTACTCTGAACTCTCAATACTTTGTTGGAAAAGTTCCATTTTCTATAGTACACTAGTTTGGTTACAAATGCAACTAATTTATCTGAATGCTTGGTGTTTATATCTTAAATTCATGCAAGAATGACTCACACTCGGATTTAAGACTACAACGGTGAGTCTGGAAGGTTTCAGTCAAAAGTTATTAAGATGAGAAAAACGACTCACCATCGGTAACCACACTGTGAACACTGTAAAAAAAAAATTCTGAAATTTCAGACAAAATTTGACTGAAGTTAATTAACAGTAAGGGGTTCTGAAATTTCAGACCATTTCGGCGGTCTGAAAATTTAGAATAGGGTGGTCTCAAAGTTTAGAATTGGGTGGTCTGAAAATTAAGATTTGGGTGGTCTGAATTATTAGACACGGCCAGTCTGAAGAAAATTCAGACAAATACACAAAATTGTAACGTTGAACCTTCACTCCATTGCGAGAGAAGTCTTTGATAGAACTTGCGCGTAACTTATCGTCCGTTCTCTTTACTCGGAAACTCCGAATATCTTGGTATTCGAACCATCGAATCCTCGCTCGTCGGCTTTGCGGGTTATCCATTACACCACGGGACCGCTCTGAGAGCTCGGCTGCAGGATGCCGATGACTCCAAGCGCGCTCGCTGGACGCTGGGAGGCCACAAATAAACAAACAAAGCGCGTGTTGCGGGAGTTAAACTGCGGACAATTTGGGCTGTTCGTGAATATTTAAGATTCTGTATCGAGCGCTCAAATATTGCGGTTAAATTTGGTCAAATGAGGCAACCAGTCTGACATTTCAGATCAATACGTCTCCCGTTTCAGACCCATGGTCTGAAAATACCCAACCAGTTTGAAATTTAAGATCAATCGGTCTTCCTTTTCAGGAGAATAGTCTGAAAAGGCGATTCAGACTACATGGTCTTGTACTTAGTCTGAATTTTCAGTCACCCCTGTCAGACTTTTTGTCTGGATGGTCTGAATTTGCTTTTAAGACTGCGAAAGTCTTAAAATTCATCCGAGGATTCTTCTTTTGAATACTTCTGGTCTTAATTCAGAAATCAGACCACCAGGTCTTACAAAATTGGTCTGAATTTTAAGATTTTTTTTAACAGTGAATCGACTGACTTAAACCAATCAAGTTCTTGTTATTTCCCATCAAAGATTCTTATTGTACACTTAGTTAACATCAATACGAAGCTTCTCTAACTGAAATGGAGTCAGCACGCTTATGAATTAACTTGGAAAAGTTGGAAATTAGCTGGTACAGTGTTAGAACTTAAAACAGAAGATTTTAATGAAAATTCAAAATTTATTTTGCTCAAAATCATATCAGAAGCACCTAAGCATGGATTAGAAGCTATTAGATGGAAAGAAAGATATCATTTTGACCTCCAACTAAAGCTGAAGCAACTTCGGTAACTTTCCAGACGGTAAACTTGCTAAGTAGGTATCAACACTAAAACGATAGAAGTTGTTGATATTTCTTCATGAAACTTTTCAGAGAGCAGCTCTGAACTGAACCAAAGCTTCTCGCATAGTAATGGAGTCAGTTCTCTACTGAATTAAGTTGAAAAAGTTCTGTTTTCTGTAGTATACCATTTTGGTTAAAAACTCCAGTTCGTTATCTAAATTTTTTGACTACCTTAGTTTATTTCATGCTAAAATGACTCAGACTTGCTCGCTGAATAGTTAGTTTCACTCTGAGAACAACTAAATAAAAAATATTCATCAAACACTGTGGCAAAAAGGTACGGAAAATTCTGTTAATTTTTTTGCCAGGATTCTCCGTAGCCCTCTTATCAACATTCTCCGTAGGATCTTACAGTATTCTCCGTAGGGCCGCACAGTATTCTCTGTAAGTCCGCACAGTCTTCTCCGTAGGACCTGGAAGACTTTATAGTCCTACGGAGATCACTGTAAGGTCCTACGGAGAATACTGTGCGGTCCTACAGAAAATACTGTAAGAGCCTACGGAGAATATTGATAAGGGGGCTACGGAGAATTACCACAAGCTGTTTACAGAATTTTCCGTAGCTTTTTGCCACAGTGAACAGAAAAAATCTCCAAGTTCGACTGAGTGGTCGAGTCCATAGAAGTTAATCACAGTGAAAAAACAAAACCTCTTTCATTGACAACGCTTATTTTGAGTTAAGAATAAATAAAGGAATAAAGTTAGAGGAAATTGTCATTCAGCGCAATGTCAACGAGCGTTTAATGTCATTCCGACATGAAACACCCTTCCAGCACCCAAAAAAAGGTGTCATTCCAGCTGCTTTTGCACCTGCTGCTGCAGGTGGTTGACATCCCCTAGCCAAGAATAGCGCAAGAAGAAGACGGGTGATTTCTGACAGCTGCAGAAATGTTTCTTATAAAAAGATGCCGTTTTCTCCGGCACATCACTCGTTGTTGCCTAATCCGGCCGGATATCCGTTACCAACAGTTTCTTCTCATCTACTACCAGTAAGTGTCTTCTGTTCCTGCGGACGTAGTTTGCATGTTCGGCCATGTGCGTGAGAGGTTATATCGGAACAGTGATGAACGGGCGGAGATCTTGACCTGTTATCTCTTGCCTCTTGTCTCATTCATTATTCTGGTCATGTCATTGAATGAATGAATGAAAACTTAATCTGGCGTCTTTTCTTCCTTGTGCCATTTATAAGTCTTGTTATGACATTGAATTATTGGGAGCTTTTGCCAAAGCAAACATGTTTGCTCATGATATGTCGCTTGTGTTGCAGTGATCAATTTGCAAGACTTACCGTCACGAAGAAACCGGAGGTACCGGTATGCGCTGAGGGGCCTGCGCCTTCGGCCAGACCCACCCCCCAGGAGGCCTACTGGGGTGAGTTGTTTTGTTGTGTAACACTAAACAAGGTAGGTTTACGCCAGACCGCGTCTTGTCGTAACAGGCTTCGCGATGTCTCGCTGCCTGTTCCTCCAATCCACGCCTGGCGTACCTACCTTGGCCTGCGGCGCTAGCCTGCCTCGGGCAGGCAATGGCTTGTCCATTGTCGGTTATTTTTTAACTTGTTGAATGCTGGGGGGCTCCGCCCCCCAGACCCCCCTACATTCTGAATAGAGTTGTCTTATCTGCAGATTACACGATCTTGACCCTTGTCACTTTTTAACTTGTCGAGGCTGGGGGCTCCGCCCCCCCAGACCCCCCTTTCTCCAAGCCAGAAGTGATCTATCTGCAGAAAACTCTATTTTTCGCCGTTTTTTAGGTGTTTTTCGGCTATAAAAAACTGAACCAGTTGAGCTAGGATGGTGAAATTTCGCGTGTGCCGAGCCAAGGACATACCCAAAAAGTGTGCAAAATCTCACAGAGATCGGCCGAGCCGTTCAGGAGGAGTAGTGCGGACACACACGCACGCACGCACGCACGCACGCACACACGCAGACAGGAAAAACTTTTCAACCCCACCTGAGTAACGGGCTTCGCTATCGCTCAGCCAATAAGGAAACACTAAATGCTGTGCCCTGCTGACATGAAATTTTTCGGGGTTGTTGTGTAAACTGTTAGGACCTACCTGCCCTTTCCCCGTCGGTGTTCCCAACACTGGATGCTCTGTCAATATTGTTCTGGAATTTTGTTGTCAACTCTTGAGTCTAATAACAGTATTGCTCTAGAACTTTGATGTCATCTCTTAACTTGTCTGCTTCTCCGCACTTACTAGAAAAGGAGTTTAGATAGATATTTTTAATAGCTCTGGAACTCATCTCTTAACTTGTTTCAACTTGTCTCTTAACTTAAGGAGGATACTTTGTAATTTACGAACTATTTCTTCGTATAACAATTTAAATTACTTTGCACGTATGCATGCTCAAAATACTTTGTAAGGTTTTAAGGGTGCTTTCTGAATTGTTCCAGGGTACGGTCGGGTCGGGGTGCACCCCTCCCGCTGCAGCAACGGGCACCAACGGCCCTGTCCACAGAAGTGGCTAGATGGAACAAGATGGAACAAGATGGAACAAGAGCCACCGTTGGTTGTATGTACATACATTTTGACATTTTAGTTCATCTTGCTTTTTGACGCGCACCTCTTCGTGCTTAGTTCCTTGTTGTGCCGGCGCTGCAGAGTTATTACAGGAAGCATCTTCTTCCTCCTCTGCATCTGCTGGTGCTGCAGATATATGGACACAGCTAAGCACATTGTATGCAAGGCCTCACTAAATTTCACTTCCAATTCTTAACTCACCCTCAGGCATTGCTTGTTCGGACTGTGCCAAAGTTGATGACTGCACTGAGATTCCAAACGCTATGAGTATAGCGTCAATTGGTGCTATGCAAAAGCATTGCACATGAAGTGCAATGCCTCCCCATTCCCATGCATTAGCATAGGGCCTTTTCGGGATGCATTGCACGTAAGGTGCAATATGGCTATCGCATTGCACGTATGGTGCGATATCTCAGCTGCATTGCACCATACGTGCTATACTCATAGCGTTTGGAATCTCAGTGGAGAAGAACAAAAACTCCACTCCTGTTCAAACCCGGGATAATCTGGAAAGCGTTCAGCCATGGACCGACGTTTGCAGGTGAGATCATGAAATTTAGAATTCACTCTTGTCTTGCCTTTGGTATAGCTCAGCCACAACAAGTAAGTCCCTGCCTAGTGTCTCGCCCCTCTGGCACCCCTTTTGGCACCTGCCACAGTGCACTTGTGTTTCAGTGGTCGCAATCCGTGCAAGTTTAAGGTTAGGTGTCGTTGCGTGTAGGGCTGTGATTTGTGTTAGAATGTGACTGTTTGAATACGATGTCACTCTCTTTGCTGGCTTCTCCTGGCTGTTTTGGGGCGCTTTATAGGAAATCTCATCGCAATGAAACACGTGTAGCCCTGTCCCACGCCTCCCGTCCCACGCCCACGTCCCCTATGCCTCCCTTGACATGACCTGTTGACCATTGATGAAGAATAACGTCTAATAATCGGTCCCTGATTAACTGGCACTATGTGTAGGGTCTGTCACATCTGTTAGAATGTGAAGTTTGTCATGATGGTTTGAATACGATGTCGCTTGTCACTCTTTAGCCCAGGCTGTTTTGGGGGCCCTTCATAGGAAATCTCATCGCAATGAAACACGTGTAGCCCTGTCACAATGGCTCTATGCCTCCCTTGACATGAGTTGTTGACCATTGATGAAGAATAACGTCTAATAATCTGTCTCTTTTGCAGTGAAAAATGTCAGAATTACTAAAATTTGCTTCGCATTTACTATAATCTTCGTAATTCATATCTCCGGCCCAGAACCGCATCCCGCCCTCCTCCACCACAACCACCAGCACCTCCACGACGACGAGTCAACGCATAGGTACGCCCAAAGGCTCATGCACTCTGAAAACCTTCCAAACTATTTTGGGCCTTACAAAGCAAGGTTGCTTGTTGTAATAAAGTATTTGAAGAGAATACTTCTGAACTAACTGTTTCTTCATTGGCTGAGCGATAGCGAAGCCTGTTACTCAGGTGGGGTTGAAAAATTTTTCCTGTCTGCGTGCGTGCGTGCGTGTGTGTGTGTGTGTCCGCGCTACTCCTCCTGAACGGCTCGGCCGATCTCGGTGAGATTTTGCACACTTTTAGGGTATGTCCTTGGCTCGTCACACGCGAAATTTCACTATCCTAGCTCAACTGGTTCGGTTTTTATAGCCGAAAAACACCTAAAAAACGGCGAAAAATCGAGTTTTCTGCAGGCAGATCACTTCTGTCTTGAAGAAAGGGGGGTCTGGGGGGCGGAGTCCCCCAGCCTCGACAAGTTAAAAAGTCAGGCCAATGCAGCCCTAGGCACGAAATCAAATGCTGTTTTGACCTCCAATCACGCAAATCGGTATGCGGGTGCCTGGAAATGAAACCTAGCCTGCCGAAGGCAGGCAAGCGCCGCAGGCCAAGGTAGGTGTAACGCCAGGCGTGGATTGTCGAAACTGGCGCAGCATCGCGAAGCCTGTTACGACAAGACACGGTCTGGCGTACACCTACCTTGTAACAAACTAGGAAGGTAGCTTGTTCCAATAAAGTATTTTGAACATACATTAGTGAAAACAATACATCTTAACTAACTGTTCCTTCAAAACAAACTAAATTACCTTGTATTATGTATGCTCAAAATAGTTCGTAAGGTTTCATCTGCGTGTGCTGTGGAAATTGTCTCTCATCAGTGTTTTGTTCTTTGCAGTGCTCCACGGCACCCGTTTCACTACCAACAAGTGCCGCTGGCCTACAAAAACCCACGGGTCACTGCACAGCGCGTAGCATTCTACGTGCTTCTGCCCCTGGACCTTGGGTATCGCACTATGCATCTACATCAACATCATCAACAGGCAAATCTTCAGCAGCAGCAATAACGTCAACATCAACAAGCACATCTTCACCATCTTCACCACCAGCAACATCAACACCACTACCTCCCTCCATACCCAGGAATCATCCCTCAGTCACCCCCATAATCATCTACATCACTCTACATCTTAATTTTGAATTTTGACAGACTTCGTGCCGTGTGTGAATGTGACTGAGTGATTGAGTGACTGAGTAAGTGTGTGTGTGAGTGAGTGAGTGGCCATTTTAATTTCATTTTTTTAAATATTAACAAGGTAGGTGTACGCCAGACCGTGTCTTGTCGTAACAGGCTTCGCGATGCTGCGCCAGTTACGACAATCCACGCCTGGCGTTACACCTACCTTGGCCTGCGGCGCTTTCTTTTCCAGGCATCCGCATACCAATTTGCGTGATTGAAGGTCTGTTGATATAATCAAAATCATAATGCAAATGGCAAGTTAAACTTTACATTACGAACAGTAAGGTAAAAAGAAAAGAAAACACCACTGTTACCTTATCTGTGACAATCCATAACTGCTTCCAGATTTCTCTCGTTGGTACTGCATTGATAATGCTCGGAGGTGTTACTGGATCAATTAGAGACCTGCTGGCTTTTGAAATCTTTGTCTGCCAGCTCTGCAGTGAACCTAATGATATATTAAGACTGTTAGAGGGCAGTGGTATACTCTCATTCCTTCCTTTCACACCATAAACAAATTCCACTAACTTTCGTAGGAACTGCGCACTTACTTGGACTGTGGTGCCATGAAATTCCTCCAGACTGTTCAGAACGCAGGAAGGCCATGGTGTAATGAACAGACTCCTGAATAAACAACAAACAAACAACATCACTATTGGTTTCTTTATTCATCCTAAAATTTGAAGAGACTTCTATTATTTAAAACCACAACCAAGTAGAGGGGTGGCTGACTTGGTTGGCATATATGAGTGAGAATGTTATCTATCTACTAAGACAATAGCATTTATGCCTCTCCATCAGATTTGGAGTGTGAACCTCCTACTAATTATCTCCAAACTGCGCATTTGAGCATAGTCTCATTCCTCTTTTTTTGTTAGTTGTTTGTTTCTTTTTTTAAATTTTGATTTGATTAATGTATGCTGTGTATTCCAGTATCTTTGCTTCCTCTCAAGCAGAAGATGATATGCAAATGTGCACCATTTTTTTCTGCATTAGGCTATTTCTATTGCTTGCATGTAAATTATCACCATAACAAAATTATCGGATTTGAATAATTATACTATGCATACCAATGAGCACATAAGTCCAGGTGTTCCAGAACAGCCTTAGTCCTCCCAATTTGATGAAAGAAATCTGCATGTTGAACTAATGATCGCTTGCCTGCCCCTCATGGCAAATGACAAGTTCTCCTTTTTTTCTTTCTCCCTGAGCTGAAAAAAAAAACATTGCAAAATACCACTGTTAATAAACAATCACAAACTGGAAAAATCAACATTTCTTGCTGTTGGTCTTCAAAGATAGTTAGTGTTCACTAGCAGTGTGCAGGGCTTTACACCTTAAGATGAAACTTCCAACCAGATAAGAAAGTATCACTAAATATGAAACGCCATTAGAATACAAAAAATCATGTTAATTAATAAAATGTTTTATCCTTATAAATTCATGGAAAACTAACTTAGAGCATGATTAAAAGTAATTTGGATATCTAGAAGGAATATGTCAGAAAAAAAAGGATTCAAAAAATCAGCACATCGGACGAATAACATGTTCCTTTTTTTTTTTGAACAGGTTCCCAAAAAATTCTCATATAAGATTTTAATTGTATTTTTAGTTACCTTCATGATAATGCTCTTTCAGCATAGTAGAAGTCTCAACTCTTTTTGAAATGATTTGGGAAACTTACATTTACTGTAGTACATGTTATCAATCAAATCATTTTTTTTTAAAAGATTTAAGAATAAATTTTGGCGTAAAATCAAGTAAGAAGGACTCAGACATGGATTGCAAACACTTAGAATAACATTAAAAGACAGCACATGGAATGTCAAGTCAATACTAGGTCTTGAACAAAAGCAGACCAATGTCGTCTAACACAGTTAAAAAGCCAAGTTTTTTTTCAAAATGGTTCATCTTATAACTTTATTTCATGCCAGCGTGTCTCAAACTTTGATCTAAAAGTAAAACTTAGAGTGTGGAAGGTTTCTGTCCAAAGTTAATAGACTTTCAAAACATGCACATGTAATGTGATACACATAAGAATCGACTTTTAGAAGTGATATCAAAAATATATGGGACCAATTCTTTCTCCCATTCTCTTGAAGGCGACAAACCTTATGGCTAACTCAAAAACAGAAATAAGCTTACCTTTGTCATCAAGTTTGCTTCAAGTGTTGTCATATGATGCCGCCTTCCTAAAAGCCAGTGGATTTGCTGAGACACCTTTCGCCTTTGGCTTGCTTTCATGAAGTTCTGTTGCCTGTTGATATAATCAAAATCATAATGCAAATGGCAAGTTAAACTTTACATTACGAACAGTAAGGTAAAAAAAAAGAAAACACCACTGTTACCTTATCTGTGACAATCCATAACTGCTTCCAGATTTTTCTCGTTGGTACTGCATTGATAATGCTCGAAGGGTTAATTAGAGACCTGCTGGCTTTGAATCTTTGTCTGCCAGCTCTGCAGTGAACCTAATGATATATTAAGACTGTTAGAGGGCAGTGGTATACTCTCATTCCTTCCTTTCACACCATAAACAAATTCCACTAACTTTCGTAGGAACTGCGCACTTACTTGGACTGTGGTGCCATGAAATTCCTCCAGACTGTTCAGCACGCAGGAAGGCCATGGTGTAATGAACAGACTCCTGAATAAACAACAAACAAACAACATCACTTTGGTTTCTTTATTCATCCTAAAATTTGAAGAGACTTCTATTATTTAAAACCACAACCAAGTAGAGGGGTGGCTGACTTGGTTGGCATATATGAGTGAGAATGTTATCTATCTACTAAGACAATAGCATTTATGCCTCTCCATCAGATTTGGAGTGTGAACCCCCTACTAATTATCTCCAAACTGCGCATTTGATGAAAGCAGCCATTGGGGTCCGTACACAACATTTTGTTAAAATTAAAATTTCTTTGGGATAAATTCATGATACAGTAACTCAATGTTGGTCAAAATATAATCAGGAAGAGTCTGAGAAGAGCTCTCCAAAGTTATACAAGAAAACAAATATCAGGAGTTCTGTAAATTGGAATGGGGAACGGTTACTTAAATTTTAACAATTTATGATAATTTCTAATGAAAGGCATAGAGACAATACTATTGCAAAGCTTCTCCATCAGAGTTAAAGCCTTAACTTTTAATAATTTGGTTCAAAAGTTTGAAAACCTATGTAACAACTACTTTGAAGAAAAGTCATAAAAATTGTGCTAAACTTAGATTTTCTCCAGCTTAGTAGCAGCATTTACACACTAAGACCCACTAGGGGGATGATTAAATTAATGCGAATATCAAAACAACTAAAAGTGAAAATTTAACCACAAACGAAAGATAAAAGCAAGCCCTCAATATTTTAAAAGGTGGCTGATCAAAGCATAGAAATGGATTTTGTTTCCAAGAATGTTCCTTGCTATTGCACCTCAGATGTGTTAAACTATCATCAGTTGTTTTTCAAAATAAGGAAAGTATAATAAAAACTTAGAATACCTTTGGCAGTTGAAAGTGTTTAATGCAGTGCAGGCCTCTTCACTTATGCGAGTCGCCTTCTTTGATATCGTTTGAACAGAACCGTTTGAGAGAAGTTCCTTATTCCATCTGCACAAAAATGGCTACTGAAGGAAATGATGGAATGTGAGACACGACAGCCCACCTTCCGAGTGTAGCCAAATCAGATTCAGGATCAAGGTACTCTGCAGGAGTGTGACAACACATTGTCCGTGTCACATTCTGTATAAAATAAAGAATAGGTATCTTAGTTAATCTTATGAGAACAGATGACGAGCTTCCATATGAATTGAAGTACAAACCTTGAGAAAAACGCTGAGAAAAACGCTCTGATCCTACAAAACTGTAGTCATTGTTGATGCTGTTCCGAACCTTTGATCTCTCAGGAGAGCAGTAAGTCGCAATAAGCCACCAGCTCTGATAACCTAAAATAGGGCGAGAAATGGTTGTTTAAACACACGATGTTGGTAAATTTCGTAACCTCAATGCGGAGGTTATGTAACCAGCGCCGACCGGCGACCTACACATGATGTGCTGCAGCGGTGAAAAACACAGACAAGACCTCTCATGCTCCATGAATCTGAAACGCGGAGGAAATTCGCAGCCGATTTTGGTTTCTAAAAGTCAAGAGAGAGAGAGTCTCTGATTTAAATCATCGATGTTTTGTTTATAGGGCAGTGACAAGAACAAGAACAACATCAAGAACAACAACAACAGCAACACGTTGACCAACCTCAACACCTTGGGGGGCATTGGGAATTAGAAACCTGACTGCCTCCTAGCGAAACAAGTAAACGCATGACTGCCACATTCATTTAATAAAAGGCATATCATAGAGTCTAGTTGATTGAAGCTGTTTGTCGCCAGTTGGCTTGCTGTTTGGGGGCGGCCGTGTTTGCCCGACCGCCCGCTCCGGAGTTGCCGCGGCAATTCAAATCTTGGGAGCCGCCCGATCATAACTCCATGATAGGACAAGCAAGAGATACCCTAGGCTTGCTGGGAAGACGAGTGTTAT
Source organism: Thrips palmi (assembly GCF_012932325.1). NCBI lineage: Eukaryota > Metazoa > Arthropoda > Insecta > Thysanoptera > Thripidae > Thrips > Thrips palmi. The sequence goes on along the minus strand of NW_023144630.1, from coordinate 9,887,702 downwards.
GGACCTTTGGTTGAATGTGTATACTTTCTCTGAAATGTTCTTTCTTCTGAAATGCACAGGAAATATGAATTTCGGGGGGGGGGGGGAGGAGGGGCGGTTCGCCTTTCGCTTTTCCCTTGGGAGTACGGGGGGGGGGCGTATGAAGAGAAACTCAACTGCATCGTGGTAGGGCTGCTCGGGTGTTCGTAAACACCAGCGGACTCCGCGCCGTGCGTCAAGGTGGACGACCCCCCGAGGCTCCACGAGCGATAAGTTGTGGTCTAGCCTTTCAAGTCAAGCAATAAGTGGGTCCTGAACCCGATGGCATGTGAGACCATCGAACCCCTAAAATGACCCATCTCAGATTCCAATTTTTTTGGTCTTGGGTGATGGGTACCGACCCCCTGAGCACCCATGCCAAAGGGTTTTCAAAAATATCAAGCGGTTTGGGTTTCCACAACCATTTTAGTTTTAAGTTTTCGAAATGTTTTAATTTGACGTAAAAGTGGTATTTTTGTTTTTGGGGAGTCCCATGATGGTTTTTGCCTATCGTTTCCTTTCAGATGAGTCAAAAGAAGAATTTAAGTGGGTTTTGGACCCTCTCGCTACAATGTCAGGTTTGCATAGTAATTAAAATTTATCAAAATTTAGTGAAATAACTGAAATTTTGCTCTACTGAAAATACGTTGTCATCGATTTTGACCGTTCCCTGGTCAAATGAGGGTGTTTATGGGTCGAACAAACTCCAAGAATAAAAAGGTGGGTTTTCGCACTCCTTGACTTCTATTGGGGCCAAAAACTATATTTTCCACACTGTAAAATTTCACTGAAATAGCCGATATTTTATCCTGTCCTCCTCATCCGCCTCGTATGAGGTTTGTATGGTCCAAATACCCAGGAATGCAAATAATTTGGATAAAAGAGGTGCTCCTACACCTAATAAGCAGTTTGAATAGAACATGAAGGTGTATTATCAACTTGTTAATTGTGTGTTGTGTATGACTATGTTTTAACCATAAAACCCTCCGTAAAATTGATTTGTACCTTATAGATGATCACCCAAGACAATTGGAATCTGAGATGGGTCATTTTAGGGGTTCGATGGTCTCACAAAGAATGGCCCGAATACCAAAAATGTTTTCCTTTAATGAACAGTAGAATACTTGGAATACTATATTTACATTACTTAGTAATGACTATTAACATACATCAGATACATCAGTAGCATAAACCGTTTTATACATTAACTTTACAAATTCACAAAAATATTTTTTAAACTATAAATACCATGAATACAATCAACTTGGTCCATTAATTAATTAATCTTGAGTGCAGTCACTTGGCCCAGTTCTGGATGATGGCTGCAAACAAAACAGAGTGGTCATGAACAGTTCTTCTTCCTTTCTTCTTCTTATTAACTGCATTCACTTCACTTACCCAATAGCACGTCAGCAACTTTGCTGAGGATGGACAAGGAGTCCTCGGGTTTCGCATAAACGGCCATTCCCGCCATCAAGAAGAACGGAAACAGCAACAGGATCAGCGCCCATGTTCTGGAAAAGCAATTTTCAATGTAAGTATTATGAGGAAACGAACC
>NW_023144630.1:9869542-9885626 GCF_012932325.1 Thrips palmi | reverse complement strand
ACATTTTTAAGGTTGCTAAAAAGGTAATTATTTTTGCATTTTTTTGACCAATTGTCAACGTTCAGGTTTTTCAATTAAACTTCAATTACAAAACCCTTGAACCACCCAAACGCAGTTGAAAAGAGGAACATTTTGGCGCAAACTGAACTAAAATACGTCAAAAGACGCATTTATAATCCGAAAAAACACGTCAAATCTTTTTTCACTTATAGGGTTTTTTCTCAAAACACCCTTTTTATACCTTAGTGCCACTCTCACGGACGAAAAAATTTAAAGTCAGTCCAGAGCTAAATTTCTTAGTTGGCCTGCTAGCGACCTCTGCTGAGTAGCGTGCCCCTTTATTGAGGGTCTGCCGGAGGTCGGTTTTCCCGGAACCTATATTTTTGGAGGATTCGGTTACTTCAGTTGCTGCAGTGCTAATCAATGACTACAAATGAGATTTACATTGCAGAAAAAATGTTGAGGAGTAAGGCAAGGCTACGTTCGTTCCGGGCGCTTCGCTCGCGCTGATGGCTAGCAGTGAGAGAAGGGTTAGTGGGGGAACGGATGCTCCTCGAAATCGCTCCGTGTCAACCCCCATGGTCAGCAATTTTTGGAATCTCTTGAGACACGACTGTTCCGGAGGAGAGTCACATCTAAGGGCGCTGGTCCGTCGTAGACAGATGCCCCCCGCGCCTTCTTATATTTATCCTAATCGTGAAGATGTCTACAATGCGAATGCCGTTAGAGTTATTTTCAATTTAACTAATCTCCGTTTTCGTCAGAGCTAAATTTACTCAGCTAATAATTTTTAGCTGTGTAGCTAAAATTTAGCTGGGCGTACACAGCTAGATAAATTAGCACTGGTGCTAACTTTTTAACTCTGAGGCGATTTATTTTTTTGCGTGCAGGTAGCTTTCGCCTCAAGAAGGTGCAAAATGTAAAATCTGTAGTCGTCCCACTGCATAATTCACTAAGTTTTTGCACTTTTAAAAACCTACGAATTATTTTGAGCATACGATAACAACTAAAATACTTTTTTACGAAAAATAGTTCGTAAATTACAAAGTTTTTTCTTTGTAAGCTACGTATGCTCAAAATACTTTTTTTATACAACTACTTTCTTTGTAAGGCCCAAAATAGTTTGTAAGGTTTTCTCAGAGTGCCTCTCGTATTTCTTAACGTGACACGGGACAATCGTTCCCGAGAGCTCTTTTTTAAAGGGCAATCCCGTTTTTCTACTAAATCTTACCGTTTTGCGTTAAAATTTTGAAGTTTCGTGCCAGCACAGAATCACTGTTGTCCCGATATTTTTAATTCCAAATAACTGACTTGTTCACTTTATTGAATTTGGCACTCCACAAGACAAATGGGCAGTTGCAGCCACAATCTGATGGAATGGATTCCGTATCGAAAAACCCCACTAGACACTTTGTTTGAGGGATTTACGTCTAATGGATAGCATCAGATTAGTAACCAAATTTGAGAAAAGCGGGTGGCGCAGTTTTTGTGTATGTAAACTCGGCACAAGAACAACTCTACGAAGTCGCTTCGTAATACGAAGAAAATGAATGCGTTGTAAAATCAACGAAGAAATGCTTCGTATTATGAAGCAAAATCCCTATGGTAAAACGAAGCATTACTTCATGATTCCAAGCAATTCTACAATGCCTTCATTTTCTTTGTAGTAGCAAACGCCTCGTGGGCTTGTGGAAAACTTTCGAAATGTGCAGAAAAACAATGCTTTGGTGGTCCTTTGAACAGCTGTGTGTGCGCGTACGGCTAAAAACCAGGTATTTGCTTTAAGATGTTAACTCCGTAGGCGTCAATTTATGTAAACACACAAGTCATTTCCCCTAGGCTTTTGGGGGGGAATTATTACGGCGGAAATGAAGCTGCAGTTCATTGATGCTCTTCCAAACTTCAAGTGGAATTCAAAAAATTCTGAACATTAAAATTGAATGTTCTTCCAGAAAATCAAAACGCATGAAAACGTAATGTGCAATGAAAACATTGCACTGGTAAATTTTTTGTTTCCACAAACATAGGGCTTTTCAACCATTGCACGTAATGTGATAGGCAGGCATTCCGTTTCAGGGGTGATCCCAAACAGGTCCACCGCTCCAAATTTGCCTTTGCAAAAATAAAAAAATCAGGGGACCCAAGGGAAACTTTTCCCTTGAACAACCCCCGGAGGCCTTTTATGGACTAGGAAATTCCGTTCCCCTGAATTTTGTTTTTTTGGGGGCCAAATTCAAAACCGGGGGGAGCGGTTTGGACTTCCCTATGGCGAAACTCCCGTAGCCTTATCACTGGAAAAACCTTTCCCTTGGTTTCCCACTCATTTTTGGTTTAAGTCATTTGTGCGAACGTTGTCGTAAAGGCCAGGACGTTTCGGGGGGGTATCTCCCTGCGAGGGCGATCCCAAGCATTGCGTCATGCGGCTTACAAGCTTTTGGAACCAGGTTCCCCTGGGCACCATTTGGCTTTAGGGGCGGGGCTTCCCCTCTGAACGACCCCCGGGGGTTGGCCGTCATCGAACGGGGCAGGCTACCGGCCCGTGAAGGCCACCCGCCGGGGGCCCCGATGGCGCGGCGGACCAGGTAAACCGCCCGTCCCCAGGCGGGCCCCTCAAGGGAGAACGTGCCAAACGCCCGCCCCCGGGCTCGCCCGCCATGTTTCCCGCGGTTCCTTTGCCGCCCGGAATAAAAAAAACCCACGTTATTTTGAGCATTCGTAACACTGCAACAATAAACCCCCGGGTTAAATAACGGGAAAAGGGGGTGATACCTTGGCAATTTGGCCCGTCCCGGAAAAACTTCGTTTTCCTGGGGAAAAAGGGATGGCACGTGTTTTGGGGTCAAAAGGGTTTTTATTTTTGCATGGCTCATTTAAAAAAAAAGGGGATCGGCAAAATTTTTAAAGTTTTTGGGGCCAAATGTCACCTTTTCCCAAAGGGCATTCCATTACGCTTGAACGGCCAAAACTGTTATCCCCTTGGAGTGTAGCTTTTATACTGTCCTTCGAAGTGTGGTGCAGACTACGATAATCTTGGTAGGTGCAAAACTGTGGAAACCCCAAATTTCCACACGTGGAAATGCGGTCGATACCCCTTGAAATCAGTGGTCAGCGAAGTCCCCATAAAATTCATGGTGAATACCACAGCAAATCTGTGGTCAGTCCTGTATACCTCAAAAAAGGGTGGTGTTGACCACGCAATGCATGAGGTACCGGCTAAATTATAGGCATGTACGCCACTAATTTGAAGGGGTGTAATGCTTACCACATTTGTACGTGGGGTAGAATGCGGTAACCACTTTTTAGGTCTCACCAACCACAGCCAAATGTTGTAACTTCACCTCACTTTCGATTTCCTTGTATACCTGTCTTCCCAGTGAAGGCACCATTGGGATTAGCAGAATGGGTGCACTAACCGAGACAAAAACGTTGATGGGATCCCCGATGGTCGGCCTCAGCTGAGGGTCCAGGACCAGCACCCTGATGCGCACGTCCTGCCCCCGGGTTGTACTGGGCCTTGTCGGTCTGCACGAACAGCGAGGCCGTCTTGGCGTCCAAGTGCACCGTCGTGGCGTTGTCGAACGGCACGCCACCCTCGCCCTTGGCGGACAGGCGCACCTTGCCGGCGTGCAGCTCGCCCACCTGCGAAGCACTCAGCACATGCCATTTTTGAAGTATAAAAACACTGAAACCAAGTGCGGAAGAACCCTCGCTTCCTGGGGCAGAGCAATTCTCCACATTGGACGTGTGCACGCAAAGCAAATGTTGATGAAATTTTTCTGTCCATAACTTTTTCTTCGTAACACGTTCTTAATAGTTTTACCTTACACGCGCTCACCATACTTTTTAAGGATCTAAGCGTGCACCTTCGCATTCCAGGTGTGTAGCTCTCCACACTCCGGTATCAGAATGGGGCACTGACCTTGAGACAGCCGTCTTGGGGCAGCCGGCCGGCACCACCAGCTTCTCGGTGTAGGTGGCATTCTGGCCGTTGTCGCCGCTGTTGACGAGGGGCCCGCTGCACGGACGTTCCTGGCCGGCGCCGTGCACCGCCACGGCCACGAGGTACTCGGAGTGCGGCCGCACGGAGCAGGGGGAGACCACCGTGTAGGTCCTGGGATTGCGAAACACGAACATCATTCACACAGAAGACCTTCCGAGGCCAAGCGTCTCGTGCGAAAGATGCCATTATCTTTGTGCCGCCACACGTCAAGAGTCGACTTATCGAGGGGCCCCTTTTTAAAAGATCTTATCTGGGCGCTCCTACACTCCCGTTCTGGAACATGACATCACGTTCAAACGAAAGTGACAACATGTCACGGTCCTTTGAGCATAGTGTCCATTCCTTTTGGGGATGAATAAGCCCTAATTAGCTTGTTCACATTCAAACGAATGTGACCAGTCCTGAAACGAACATAACATTTTTTCACATGCTTTGAACGTGATGTCACGTTCCTGGAATGAGAGTGTATTCTTAGAAATTATCGGCAACGGAAGCAAATTTTAAAAGAGTTTGATCATTTGAGACAGCTCAAATCAAATAATTTGAGATTGAAGTAAAAAAAATTGATGCAAGATCAAAGAAATTTAAAACGGTATGTGAAAATACAGGGTGAGTTTTTACAATGTGTCAATAATTTGTAGGTAGCTTGCGCACCTCAAGAGGTCTCTTTTTACCAATGAACTAGTGGGCGCAAACGTCTAGGACGGAGATAAATGATATTTAGAAATGGGCTTCGCACCTGCCAGATACACACCTGCGGCCACTGAGGATCACAAGACCTCACGAGAGGATGTCGTGGGGCTAGCGGGATGCAACGAAGGGCGCAGGGGGGCGGACCTTTCAATTTCTTTTCAGAGGGGTTGCCGAGGGTCTCAGGTTACTGTCGTGGTGGCCTGCGTAACAGGGATCTCGCGCGGCTGTCTTCGCGAGGGTGGCAGGACTCCGTGGTTTCTCCGTGAAGACAGTGGCACTCCCTCGGGTACTGCGAGTCCCATGACACCCACTCGGGAGGTCCCACCACCCTCAGTGGCGGCGAGAGCCTACCTCGTGGGCGCGAAGGTAAATTACAAATACTTATTATCTCAGTAACTAGACGTTTGCGCCCACTAGTTCACTAGCGAAAAATGATCCGCTAGGGGTGCCTAAACTTCCTACAAATTATTGACACATCGAAAAAAACTCACCCTGTATGTTCTGCTTACCCTCTTATCCGTCCCAAATAGTCAAACTTAGTGCAAATCTCTTCCGTTTCATGTTAAATTCTTTGAATAGGGGCGTGCAGGTAAGATCTTTTAAATAGGACCCCTCGTTCTTGCAAGAACGAGGCCAATAGAATGGAACTCGGTGTTGTTGATTCTCTATTCAACACTGAGTCCAATACCGTTTCGCTGCAATTCTAGGGTCCTCTTCAAAAGATCTTACCAGGGTGATCTTCCCAAGAGAAAGAATCTTATCTTAAACGCAGGAAAATTTCACTTCGTTTGATTATTTGATACAGCTTCAAATCAATATAATTTGTGATTTAATTCACTCTAATCAAAAGATGGACGATCAATGAAACCAATAGTGCATGTTGAAATAAATTCCGCTTTCTCTCGCATCCGTTCAATTGTTCACTGTAAAGACTAAATTGTCATCAATTACTGACTCTTTTTGAAGTCAATTGCGTATTGACTCTTTGTCAATAGCAAATTGACTTAAAGTCAATATAACGAACGAAATCTTACATAGATATTGAGGAAATAGTACTTTTTATTGCTGTGTAAAATACCCTTTAACGAGTCTATTTCACTAACCCGCATTATCACTTGCCCGAATTGTCTCTAACCCGAATCTTCACTAGGCCGAATTATCACTAACCCGAAAACACGACCATTTAGTCCAAAACGAAATTTGTTTCACTGACCCGAATTGTCACTAGCCCGAATTATCACTAGCCCGAAAACATGCGTGCAGGAGCGTTGTTTCACTGGCCCGAATTTTCACTAACCCGAATTGTCACTACCGAAAGCGGAGCTTTTCCATTCCCTGTCTCACTAACCCGAATTGTCACTAACCCGAAATGTGGAGGGGGTGGCCACAGCTAGTGTCTTCAAGAGTGTCTGAAACTGAACTGTCCAACCTATACTAACCTAACCTAACGGGCTCGCGACAGATCTTACTCTAAGACAGATCCTTCTCTAAGACAGATCTTTCTCTAACTAAGACAGAACTTACTCTAACCGCGACAGATCTTACTCTAACTGCGACAGATCTTACTCTAAGGCAGATCTTACTCTAACTAAGACAGATCTTACTCTAACTAGGGCAGATCTTACTCTAACCGCGACAGTTCTTACTCGAACCGCGACAGACCAGCCCTATTCGCGGCAGATCGAACCCAGCAGAAGCGGATACTTCCCCCACCCTGGTGCCGAGTTTCGGGCTAGTGACAATTCGGGTTAGTGAAACACTTATTCCACAGACGTGGCCTTCGGGTTAGTGACAATTCGGCCTAGTGATAATTCGGGCCAGTGAGACACAACCATAATGTTGCAAAAGGACGGAACTACTTCAGGAAATTCGGGCTAGTGATAATTCGGGTTAGTGACAATTCGGGTTAGTGAAACTGCCTTGTGGGATGTTCGGGCTAGTGATAATTCGGGCTAGTGAAGATTCGGGTTAGTGACAATTCGGGCTAGTGAAGATTCGGGTTAGTGACAATTCGGGCAAGTGATAATTCGGGTTAGTGAAGAACTCCCCCTTTAACTAAGGACAAAAAGTCAATAACAGTCTGAGAGTGTAGCAAGCAACGAAGTCATGTCAACTTTGGTTGAGTAACCCCCATTTTCCGATAAAATTTAGACCGTAAAAGATGTCAAGTTGAGTTGTATCCATTTTTCATGTGGATTTTTTCCTGAACTGTTAGGAGTTGGATCAAATAATTTAATGTAGTGCACTGATGCAAACCATCCTGAGGCACAAAAGTAAGATTAAAACTCAATTTGGAGATAAGTAAAAATTTTTCCTTCTTTCGCTTCCAGGATCACTTACCCCTGGCCCAGCTCAGCGGCGGCTGCCATGGTGAAGCCCCCATCGCCCAACGCAAACATCTCAGCGGCACCGAACAGGATCTTCAGAAGCACATTTGCAACGTGCTGTTGTCAATAAAATTGTAATGTTACAACTAAACGTCAGTTAATTTTACAACAGAAACGACTGGTAAATGTACGAGCTCATTCTGTAAAACAAGCCAAATACAGGGTGAAGTTTCCTCAATGTGTCAATAATTTGCAGGCAGTTTGGGCATCCCTAGGGACCATTTTTCGCCAATGAACTAGTGGGCGCAAACGTCTAGGTACGGAGATAATTGGTGTTTTGTAATTGGATTTTGCGCCTATGAGGTAGGCACCCGGTGCCAGTGAGGGCGGCAGGACCTGTCGAGGGGGTGTCGCGGGACTAGCAGTACTCGCGGGAGTGCCACTGACCTCGCGGAAGTATCTGAGGAATCCCGCCACCCTCGCAAAGACAGCCGTGAGATCCACTGTAACGGGGGCCACCATGACAGCCTCTTCAGACCCGCGGCAACCCCTCCCAAAAGACATTTGCAAGGCCCGCCGCACCCCTAAGAGACTCGAAGCACCCCTCCTAGCCCGCGACACCCCCACGCGGGGTCCTGCGACCATCAGTGACTGAGGGTGCCTATCTCGCAGGCGCGAAGGCCAATTACAAAACACCAATTATCTGCGTACTTACACGTTTGCGCCCACTAGTTCATTGGTAGAAAATGATCGCCTTTGGGGTGCCCAAACTACCTACAAATTATTGACACGTTGAGAAAACTCACCCTGTATTAAAATGCAAATGGCATCAGAACAAATGTTATCCACCAGTTCCACGGTGCCGCTTTTAGACAACGGCAGATTCCTTTTCTGTTTAAATTTTACGACTTTTTTGTCATATTAGATACGAACAAGCTAACGGTATGTTATCACCAGCGTAAGTTTTAAAATTATTTGACGTTTACGGGAGAGAAGGGTGAATCCGGCCCGCAGCGTCATTCTGAACACTTCGAGTCTCAGGGTTCCGCTCAATGCAGCTCCAAACAGGGATGATACCCAAACCGAAACGATACCAGAGCCGTTACGACAGTTTGCACTTATGATTAAAACTCAAAAAGTGTTGCAGCTGGAACCACGGGAGCAGCTTTTCCTTGTTGATCAAAGCGTACCAGAGTTTTGTTCCTACGCATATGGACCAAGTCCAAATTCCGCTTCCCTGTTTTTGTTCTTTTTCGGGCCTAAACCAACAAAACTCAGGGAAGCGGAATTTGGACTTGGCCCATTTGGTATCAAAACTGTTCCGGTACGCCTTGATCAACAAGGAAAAGCTGTTCCCTTGATTACAGCCGCTACACTTTTTGAGTTACAGTCATATGTGCAAACTGTTGTCGTAACGGCCCTGGTATCGTTTCGGTTTGGGTATCGTCCCCGGCTCCAAAGCCCCCCTCACAGAATAACATAAGCCATTTAGCCACAACCACCAGGGTAAAAGTTCAAGCCCTTTGGCTGCAATCGCTATCAGAATTTGAAGTTTTAGTAGAAATGGGAAAATTCTACACATCTCTACCTCGTACTTTACATAAATTGTTAATGGCACATATCTTGTATGTACATATCGTACCCAACCATCCCATGAACAGGGCGTGCTAACTTAACATTTATTTGCGATTTTTGACATTTTATTTCGTAAACGGCTGGAAATAAAAAAGTTATGCATAGAATAACTTAAATTCAAAATCAAGTTTTAAAATTTAAGTTACCCTGTGCATAACTTTTTTACCTTTCGTCCTGGACGAGATAAAGGCACTCAAAATCTTAATAAATGTTAAGTTAGCACGCCCTGCGCTTACTCTCGGATCCGTCCCTTATGGTCGAAATGAGTGAAATTCACCTGCGTTTAAGATAATCTTGGAGGGAACGCCGCACAGTGGGACGAAATGCGAAAAAGGTGGTTACAATTAAAGGAGCCTCCAAATCATCGCCAAAATCTCTAATCGGGATTATTCGAAGGTGGAAAACTCATTTCTGTCAAAACCTAGAAAATTACTTTGGAATGTTACGTTAGTACCAACAACCCACACCTGATGTTTTCACCAACCATGCCCTATGGCACCAGCAAGCTTTCGGCAATCTTCTTTGCCAACCATTGGCATGCAAACCGAAGTGTTCGCAAATTAAGACAGCATTCGTCAGTTTTGCTTTAGGCCTGGGGGCTCGCTAACGCCGAAAGAATGCTTCATCAAAGCTAGTTTGCAAGGCACTTTTGACACCGTATTTCTGTGTGCCTTTATTTTGAGTACCTTTATCTCGTCAACGACTAAAGGTAAATAAGTTATCCACAAGGTAACTAAAGTTTACAATTCAATTTTGAATTTAAGTTATCCTACGCATAACTTTTTGGCTGAGCGATAGCGAAGCCCGTTACTCAGGTGGGGTTGAAAAGTTTTGTCTGTCTGTCTGTCTGTGTGTTTGTCTGTCTGTCAGCACTACTCCTCCTGAACGGCTCGGCCGCACTCTACCAAAATGTCCTGTAAATGCCGTTAATTTATTACCAGTTTTCACTGTATGTCCATTCCAGCGTTTACTGTGATCTGCTCACGGGATTCACTGTGATCTTGTTCACGGTTCTCTGTGATCTGGTCCCCATTAAACACTGTGAGTTGGACGCCGCTGAGCACCGAAGTACTTCAAATCAGCTCCAATTCACGGGGTTTACTGTGGCCAGATCACAGTGAACACTGTGACCGAGATCACAGTGACGCCGTGAACTAGTTCACAGCAACGCCGTGAAATGCAACAGCAACATTGGTAATAAATTAACGGCGTTGACAGACATTTTTTGTAGAGTGGATCTGGGTGAGATTTTGCACACTTTTTTGGTATGTCCTTGGCTCGGCACACGCGGGATTTCACTATCCTAGCTCAATTAGTTCAGTTTTTATAGCCGAAAACACCTAAAAAACGGCGAAAAACAGGTTTTCTGCAGGCAAATGCCTTCTGCCTTGAAGAAAAGGGGGTCTGGGGGGCGGAGCCCCCCAGCCCCGTCAAGTTGAAAAGTAACGACGGTCAAGATCGTGTTATCTGTAGATGATGCAACTCTATCTGGAATGAAAGGGGGTCTGGGGGGCGGAGCCCCCCAGCATGCAACAATTTAGAAGTTACCGACGATGGGCAAGCCATGGCCTGCCGAAGGCAGGCTAGCGCCGCAGGCCAAGGTAGGTGCAAACGCCAGGCGTGGATTGTCGAAACTGGCGCAGCATCGCAAAGCCTGTTACGACAAGACACGGTCTGGCGTACACCTATTTATTTCCAGCCGTTTACGAAATAAAATGTCAAAATCTCAAATAAGTGTTAAGTAAGCACGCCCAGCGCCTGACTGCCACCTGCAGACTGATTCCAAGAATCGTATCCGCGACAAAGTCGCACGCGATTGCCCGCCGGCTCGGACTCACGCAGCCACGGAGCGGCGGTAAGACGCGACTTTGAACGGAGAAGAGGGAATGGGAGGGGGGGCCCCCCCCTCCTCTCTCTTTCCCTCTTCCTCTCACTCCTAGCGCGCGGACTGCGTGCGAGTAGCGAGGGCCTGTCCGCACGCGGTGCCAAGGTCATGGCAACGACCTGCGGCAGGCGGGCCGGCTGCCACGCTGCTTTGGCTCACAAGTCGCACAGTCGGTCTGCCTCCGCGACGACGAGGTTGAGGACCGTCCATCAATTACTCAACGGGGTTTTTCGACACTTTTTCCCCCTTCGGACGCTCAATCCCTTTGCGACCGAGTTACATTTTACCGTATGAAGCAAGTTTTCTACGGGCCACTCGTGAAAGTAAAGAGCCGTCTCATTTTCATTTGCACCTGAAATTTGCACTCTTAATGTCTTGCAATGAAATTTGCCCTATGTTTATTCGTATGTTACAGAGGATTCGGTGCAATCATAATACGAAGCAATATTCCTTCGTAATACGATTCTGTTAAGCGTTTTCATTGTAAGATGCAAAGAAAAACCTTCGTAAGACGAAGAAAAACCACCTTCGCATTATGCTTACGCCATTTCCTTCCAATTGTGGGAAATTTCTTCGTAAGACATTTAGAGTGCGAATTTTAGCGAACGGTTCGGATGTTCAGGGAGGCGGACGCAGGTCTTCCGCGCGCATGACTCACGCGGCAACGCGCACTTTGCTGACGTGGGGATTGGCAACGCGGCGGCGGAGAGGCGAAGTGGGGAGCGGGACCCAGAAAACGGAGAGGGAAACCGGATGGAAAAAGAGAAAGAATGGGGAGGAGGAAGACGAAGAAGAGTAGAAAGAAGAAAGGAGAGTTAACAGCAGGAGAAACGTGAAAAGGAATAGGAAGGGGAGTGAGTGGCAACGAGGCAGGCAGAGCTGGCTGCATGCGAAGAAGAAGGCGGTCTGGGGGAGGGGGAACTCTGAGACAGGAGAAGGGGCAAGCGTAACACTGACCAGCCCGACGCCGGCAAGACCAATATAGCACTGGCCGTGCGCGGGCTCTTATTTATGCCGCGGGGACTGTCATCTCACAACTTACCGTGATGCGGCCGCAAGTCGAAATCCTCTTCTCGGACGAAAATGCAAAGTCGAGTTGGGTGCCGATCCGCGCGGGGCGGAGTGCGGCGAGCGACTGGAACCGAAAGCACGCCGGGCCAAAGGGAAAGGGAGGAGGGGGGCGGGGACTCGATGACGTCACTGGCGCCTGTGCGTCGTCACTGTAGGGCCGCCAGCGCACAGCACACAGGCTTGCAGCTCGCGATCTGAGTGAGCGTCAGACTGCGCGAGCCCAAGCACGCTGCAGGCCAGATGACGCAGGGGGGTTCCGTTGAGATAGCATGGCAACAAAAGATATCGATGATGGAAAATTCTGTATTTTTTTTGCCAAGATTCTCCGTAGCCCTCTTATCAATATTCTCCTTGGACAGTACAGTTCTCCGTAGGACCTGGAAGAGTGCACCGGTAAACAAAGGCCTCAAAATCATGCCCCATAGGGCATAAACACTCATTTACGCCCTTCAAGGGCTTAAACCATTTTATGCCCTTTGGGAAGGGCGTGAGTAGTATGGGACTTAAAAAAAAATTTTTAAATGCCTTACTCGAAAAATAAAAAATTACGTGGGAGCAAAAAAATTAGCACCGGTGCGAACTAAAATAGTTGTATGCGCGCAGCTATTTTTTTAGCCATACAACTAAATTCTGTAAGCTGAGAAAAATTAGCAGTGATTCGAACAGGGGGGAAATTTTAGCAAATTTTTAAACACAAAAAATTTATTTATTTTTGCTTTTTTTTTTGGGGCAAAAAGCTTTTACTACATTTTGAGAAGAAAATTTATTATTTGGTTATTTTTTTTGGGAAAGAAATTCAAAAATGGAATAAAATTTTATTTCTTTCCTTTTTTAACTTTTAAAACATTTTTTTCCCATTTAAAAACGTTTATACTTTCCGAGAGAAATTTAATTCCCTTTTTTAAATTTTTGTTTTTGGAAGGAGAATTAAGGAAAATTTTTAAATTAAAAATTAAACAATTAAATTTTAAACCAATTTAAAAATTTTCAAATTTAAATTTTCCCCACTTTTAACAAAAAGTCCAATAAAAAGGAAACGGGAGAATATACCCCCCTTTTAAAACTAAGTTCCAGGAAATTTTGCGTGGGGCAACTCCGGGGAACGGGACACACACTTTTAAAAAAAAAGTAAAAGGGCAAATTCCGGGGTATCCTAGGAACAATTTCTTTCTAGAATTAAGGGGTCCTGGGGGGGTGGGTCCCCCGGGCACCAGTAAGAATTTTCCGCCGGATGCCCCAAAGCCCGCAGGCCGCCCAGGAAGGTGGTCCCCCGGGCCAGGCGCGGATTGGAGGAACAGGCCGCGAGATATCGCGAAGCCTGTTACGAAAAGACGCGGTCTGGCGTAAACCTCCCTTGTATCGAGCACATCATAGTGTTTCAAAGGGCCAAACTCACAGTCCGAGGAAGACAAAACATTTGACAAAACTCAGCATCACCTATGACAAGATCCTCGGGCTCCACCCAGGTAGGAGCTCTCCGAAAATGTTTCAGGCTTAAATAATCAGAGGACAGGTTTCGAAAAGGGCGCTCAATCATTGGCTGAGCGATAGCGAAGCCTGTTACTCCAGTGCGGTTGAAAAGTTTTGTCTGTCTGTGTGTCTGTCTGCCTGCGTGTGTGTGTACACTACTCCTTCTGAACGGCTCGGCCGATCTGGCTGAGATTTTGCAGGCTTATTAGGTATGTTCCTGGCTCGGCACACGCGAAATATCACCATCCTAGCTCAACTGGTTCAGTTTTTATAGCCGAAAAACACCTAAAAAACGGCGAAAAATCGAGTTTTCTGTCGGTAGACCTCTCCTGTCTGGATGAAAGGGGGGTCTGAGGGGCGGAGCCCCCCAGTATGCGACAGTTTAGAAGTAACTGATGGTGGACAAGCATTGTCTGCCGAAGGCAGCCTAGCGCCGCAGGCCAAAAGGGAGGTACGCCAGGCGCGGATTGGAGGAACAGGCCGCGAGACATCGCGAAGCCTGTTACGACAAGACGCGGTCTGGCGAAAACCTACCTTGTACTTAGGCACTTCTCAACATAAGCAGTAGTTTCAATGGGCACACTAGCAGCACTCAGTTGAGACCTAATTACACTTTTCACATTTGATACATTACTAGAAACAAGTTCAGTAACTTCGGCTACTATCTTCTGCACAAAATTTCTAGGAATACTCTTGTTAGAGTAAATTTCTTTCAAAAACTTACCCGAGCTTCTTTCATTGTATCTTTCAAGGAATCAAAAGACGGAACAGTAGTACTAGTTAGATTCATATCACAACAATCTACAATGCTCAAGTTATCTAAATTTTTCTTGACTGGAAAAACTTGTACTGGCATTACTGGAATCATTCTGAGAATTTACATCAACACTCAGTTTCCAACGTTTCTGAGGTGGCTCCTCAGAAATAATCTTTGAACCACAAACACTGATAGGAACATTATGAGATCGAATCAAGTGTTCTCTGTAATTTTTCCCAATTTAAAAACTCTCGAAACAATTGGCTTCAGAGCAAGAACAGTCACGAAAGCCATGAGACACATGAATTTGATGCTTTAATTGCAAATGAAGATCTAGCCGTTGAAAAGAGTGACTTTCAGTTTTGAACACTGGACACACAGCCATTTTGGAAAGTAGCAAACAATACACTTTTCAAAAACGAAAAACTAAACCTTTACCAAAACAAACGAAGAAAACCATACATAGAATCACTGGCACATAACAGGAAAACTACTGAAAATTTAAATTAAATCTTGCAAGAAGACTGAGCTTGTCATAAGAAGTGTAAATGTCATACACAAAAGTTTGTAGTTAGTGCCGACCGGATCCGCACCAGTCGCGTCTTGGAGCGTGCACACTTCACGAATTGTTACCCAAGTATGCATCTGTAGACGGATACTGAGTACACACTTCAGTGTAGAGAAGAAGGGAGCGCCGCAGGCCAAGGTAGGTGTAAACGCCAGGCGTTGATTGTCGTAACTTGCGCAGCATCGCGAAGCCTGTTACGACGGGACACGGTCTGGCGTACACCCCCCTTTAAAAAATAAATACGCATTTCGTCTATGCTCGGGATATGTAATTTTATATTCGGACCATGTTTCCGCTCACAAGATACAATAGCGGATCAAACTTACTTCTGGAACCACCCTGACGATGGCTGAGAACTTTCGTTCCTTTCGGACCACTATCACGAACTGCGGGGAACACTCCCCCAGTTCCACCCGCCGCGCCGGCCGTGGCTCTGGTCACGCCTTGTCGTACAGCACGCGGTTGAGGCGGCGTGCAGCTCGAGGTGGAGCGCACAATGATCCAGAAATGTCAAAACGCGGAAAAAAACCTCTAAATTTTTTTTGGCATTTTCATGAATCCAAGTGGTGATTTTAATAGAAAAATGTCTGGAGAAAACGAATATGAACTTAGTTTTTTAGCTTCAAGAATGCATTTATAGTGATTTTTGGCCTCAAAGTTAAGTGTTTTTAATACTTTGCATTGTTGTAAATTTGTGTTAACTTTAAACTCGTGTATCTTTGTGATGCAAAATCGAAATGCATAATGTTTTATGTTTTCAAAAACGTCTCGACGCCCTCTTCAAGATGCCAGTGCCGGCTTTCACATTTAGGACGTCTGTGTTGCAACTATAGCGGTTTTTTTTAAAAGCTAAAAAAAAGCAATATCTTGATTTTTGATGGTCCCTATCTCTTGACTGTTGTGAGCTGTTGTTGTGTCCTAAGTGGCCTTTGACTCCCACTAGGGGTAGTAAAAGGATCCGTCAACGATGGGTGCGGCCACTTGCGGCTCTGGGCCTAAATTGATGCCCAAAAATAGAGAAAAACTCGAAATTTCGCATTTTTTCTCTTGATGGCGTTAGACGACGCAGCCCTCAGTAAGGTGGATCATAAAATTTTGACGCCAAATTTTACAGACGAAATGGAGTCTTTGGGATAGTAGAAGACCGTTGACAAGATGGTTTTGATCGGGAAAAATTTTGAACATAAGAGTGGAGGGGGGCTTAAGTTGGGTCTGATGCTCCTAAATAGATTTTTGGGTGATTTCTCGAGAACTAAATGAGATATCAAAACGGCTGGGGTCTTAAAAGTTGCGGAATCGTATTCTCTTTCGATTTATACTACTGAGAGTTTCGTAGGACAACTCTTTGATGGAGCACCATTGCGATTTATCGGCCCGAAAATGTTTGTGAGTCCGGAAAATGTCTAATAACTTCTTTCCTGTTGCTGGTAAACCCACTTCCAGATACACCATTCGATTCCTTGTAAAAAAATAATCAAAGACCAATACATTTTGTATGCTCCGACAAGTAATTAAAATTTCTGAGTCATTTAATGTAAAAAATAAAAAATTTGAACTGTTTTGAAGCAATGCACAAGATATAAGCATGCTAGCGTTACGGCTGGGGTGTCAAAAATGCGGAATTTTATAAGCTTTCGTTTGAGCCTAAGACGAGCCCTGAAGGACAACTCCTTCTAAA
>NW_023144630.1:9842082-9869042 GCF_012932325.1 Thrips palmi | reverse complement strand
CTAGGCCCTGCGGGTACTTGGGTGGGTTGCACTGCTTATAATTCACCTAAGTGTGGCCTGGTTGGCTAGCGGGTGCTTCCCCGAGTCCGTCGCCACCTGGGTCGCGTCACTGTAAGGTCGTTAGGCGAGTGGCTGGAGAAGTACTCGCGCTTAGGCCCCTGGCGGGTACTGGGGTGGGTTGCACTGCTAAAAACTCACCTAAGTGTGGCCTGGTTGGCTGGCGCGTGCTTCCCCGAGTCCGCCGCCACCTCGGTCGCGTCACTGTAAGGTCGTTAGGCGAGTGAGGGAACCGTGGATAAAACATATCCGTTGGCGGGCTGTGGGGTGACGTATTCGGTGACGTCATGGACGCACATAACCTCTCGCTCCTCTAGAACCACAGATAGAAACAATCCCAGTGATATTGCTGGTGCCCGAGTGTGTCTGGGACTTCCCTGTAGGGCTTCGGATGCTGTCTGGTTAAGTGTTGACCCGTTTTTTTGGCTAATATTTAATTGTGGGTCATTTCCATCTGACTCGGAGAAGCGGACGACGGTGTTGCCGATTTTCACCGCCAGGGTGTGCCACTTTACGGGAACCTCGGTCGTGGGGTATCGCCAGCAGGCGGGCCGGATTCTTTCTGCGGTGATAGTACTAAGAAATTTAGTCGTTTTTCAGGGCGACTAAGAATTAGTAGAATTAAGAACACGCCAATCGAGCATGAGTGGACGATAAAAACGACCAAATATTAGTCGAATCAAACAAAACTTAGTCGAAATTTTGACCAAAATATTTAGTCAGTTCCCTTTAGTCGGCTCTTGTGATGTAAGCAGCGGTGACGTCACACCATTTGGAGACTTGATGACGATTTTCTTAGTTTTAGTTGATTCGATCTCCTCGAGATCCTTTTGAGATTACTAAGAACTGCCTCCTCTCCTATTGGTTGGAGAGAATCACGTGACCACACGACCTCCTTCTAAATGTGACGTCAGCGTCCCAGAGGCACTGACACTTAATTAAAGTGTCGAAAAATCGGAGCCTCTGGCGGGTGTCGAACACGCATACCCTGACACGTTTTGCGACAACGCTAACCACTGCGCCACCGACTTGATGGAGGCTGTCTGGCCGAGCGCAGCATCTTGACGGACCTCGCAGGGTGGGCAGCGACTACACTCAACTAAATTTTAGTTGACTCGACTAAGAATTAGTTTTAGTTCGAATGACCAAAACCAATTGGTCGATTGTACTTAATTTTTTTGACAGTGGACAATGGCACCCCCCTCGCGCGCGACGGCCTGCGAGCAACATTGACAATCCCTCCCCGCTACAGCCCAGGGGCACCGGGTGCTCGCAATCCAACGGACACGGCGCGGCCACTGAAAAACCAAACGTGGTCCAGACCGCACCACTGGTGTGGTCAGATGGATGCCATTTTGACCACATCAGTTGGTGTGGTCTAGACCACGTTTGACGACGTATGGTGCGGTTTAGACCACGTTTGGCCACGTTTGGTGTGGTCTAGACCACACCAAACGCACCAAACGTGGTCTAGACCACACCAGCTGGTGTGGTCAAAATGGCATCCATTTGACCACACCAGTTGGTGCGGTCTAGACCACGTTTGGTTTTTCAGTGGCGGTGCAGGCCAAGGCACAAAGGGCTCAGTTTTTAAATAATATCTTTGGAATGAGCCCATACTACCCCGTAGAAGAAAACCAAACGAGTATCATCTGCTTTCATTAACGTTCGTTGAATTGGATTTTTTACGCTGACGACACCGCGATGCTCGTTGGGGGCCGACGGCTCGACCTGGTGCGGCGCCGCCTCACCGAGGCCCTGGAGGAGATGACGGCCTACTTCGCCCGATGGAGGCTCGTCGTCAACGCGGCCAAAACCCACGTCGATGCATGGGGGAATTTCCAGAGTATGCTTCATTTCAAGCGTAACTTTATGCTTGACTCAAGCATAGAGTTACGCTTTAGTTTTCCCAGTGTTGGGGGGTGCTGATGACGAAAATAGAACCCATTTTTTAGGGGTTCCGACGAAGGAGGACCCCTATTGCTCGGGACGGCTCAGAATTCTTCTTCTACGGACCCCCCAGAATGGACATTTCGCTCCCGCCATATTAATCCTTTTCATAATACAATAAAACGTCCAGAAAATCTAAAAAATTTATCGTGGAAATTTTCCGTAAACGACTAAAACATAAATTTGCAACAATCAAGCACCAGGTTGGTGTGTACCTCTTCAGAGCCTTCGGTGGTGCGAGCCTTGGAGGTGCCAGCCTTGGAGGTATCAGCTTCTTTGTCAGATGTTGAAGTGGCCGTCTTCCCAGCTTCATCTCGGTCCTCTGTATCGCCACTGGTTTTGCCCTCTTGGGTCTTTTCTTCAAGCTTTTTGCTTGTGTCCTGTTAACACGAAGAATAAACAATTAGGACAATTGGGTAAGAACCCCAGCTGCTAAGCCGAGTTAAGAAACGAATAATTAGTTTACTTTACCTGGCTGTCTTCACTGTCTTCTTGTTCTTGATGTTGTTCCCTACGTTGTTCCTTTTGAGCGATAGCCAGCTTACTGTTTCTGGCAGCATCCTGAATGACAAGTTTGAGGCTCGGGCAGTGGGAATACCACTTAAGGGGAGGTTCTACTGAAAATGCTATTTTCTAAAGTAAAGGCACTATGAACTTTGTTTGATAGTGGATTGTTAGGACTATGTTAAGATAGCTTAAAAAAAAGTTCAGATTTTTGAGTCACCTATTTGGGTTAAAACGACAATTTTTGACTAAAAAATGGTGTTTCGGACAAAAATTCTGTACGCAAAGTGTTTTGAGTGAGCTGGTCACGTACAAGCCAAATGACTCATCTTACCCTAAAGAACAAATGGTGGCATACCCAACTCAAAATGTGAAGCCATTTCTGAAATAATACACGCTAAAAAGTCAAATTTTTAAAAATCATAAATTTTGCCATTTTTTATTAAAATACACCTCTGTGAAAGGAAATGGTGAGTCACATTTTGACCCGGATGCCACGGTTTGAAGCTAATATGTGGATGAGAACCCATGCAAAATTTCAGCATGATAGTCCAAACCGTTTTGCGTAGGCGAACTTTTGAAGTCAAGAAAAATCACTTTCGAGAAAACAAGGGTCAAAGTGGCAGAAAGAGAAATTCAAGAACAATAATTCTTCCAGACAATTAACACTTTAATACATGCTGTATAACTTAGCATAAATTAGTTTTGGGTCTTTTTAAAAGAATAGGAAGCTTAGAAAGTAATCATAATCAATAAAATAACATTTAACAATGGGAAATTACAATCAAAACCCTCCTGCTTCATAGGTAACACCCTCTGATTTTTTAGTCTTTGATGCAAGCATTTTCTTCTGGACTTTCTTCACTGCTCTTCTCTTAGTTCTAACTTGCTGTTGACTACTCTGCAATGTCCTCTTCCTGTCAATGCGGTCAGCAATTGAAAGGCCTGCTCCTGCTGCTTCAGTTTTTTTCATCGGTGGAATCTTCGGCTGTGGAATCAACTTCTTCAGTTTCACTTTCCTCGCTGTTGTCAGCTGAGCTGCTACAATCTCTTCTAACTTCCAGTAGTTTTCTCAGTCCCATATTGAATTCCCCGATTCCTCTTGTCAAACCGAGCTCATATTTTCTTTTAGAATAGAATGTTTCCTTCTTACATTTATTCCAGAGAACACTGTGCAATGACTCATTGGAATTTTGTGTTGCTAATCTTGAACATCTTGACATAAGAGACTTGTCACTTAACCTGTCATAAACAGGTTTTATTTTCTTGAAAACTTCATCATTTAAGCTGACACTCATCTCACTATGAGATTTTGGTTTCTCCTTCTTGGCCTTAGCTCTATTGAAGAAGCACCAGCTGTTGGTGCCTTTCGGACACTTGGAATGCCTCGGTTTTGTTGTCAGTGGAATTCATATGTTCCAAGGTAGCAAAAATTGCTCTTTTGGTGGCCGCAACATCAGGCATATTTTCTTTGACAGCTTTGTGGTAGTATGACTGCAGCTTAGTAATAGTTGAGTCCTTCAGAGAGCCGGCTTTTCTTCCACCCAGAGTGACACCTCTAGCCTTCTCATCGGTCACCAATTTTCTAAGGCCAGTACCAACTCTCTTTGATAGGTGGTTCAAGCATTCTTCTTTTTCTATTACAACATCTTCACCATAAGGCTGTACAGTCTGATTCAAGTGACTGATTGTTTTAGAATCTCCATCCGACAACACAGTGGTATACCTCATCTTGTTCTTCTCAATAGATCGATTCCACAACACTTCAGCACCGCCCATTTCCATTGATGGAGCAGAACCATTATAGTTTATGTCACATTCACCACTGTCCTTGTGTGTCTTCTCCCACTGTTTAAACTCTTTGGAATCTTCACCAAGTTCAATTTTTCTCACAGCACAAACATGACAATATTTACACATAATATGAAAATCAATAACTAAGCCAGTCAAAATGTCGATCACTGAAACAACACCAACAAGTGATGTGTGGCCACGTTTGGGCCACGAGCCATCAAACGACACATCAACATCAATAACTTCTTGATGGCAGAGATCTGGATTCTCAAGCTCGTGCGCTTTCCTCACAGCTTGGCGGGCAAGAGACAGAATTTCTTCTTTGACTCTGTAACAAAAGGAAAAGAAATTGGAGTTAGAATTTACACATACATAGGTCTGAGTGCTGATGGAAGAAGGAAAGTGGCACTTACGCTTCATTTTCTAGAGCCAATTTTCCCAGGTGATTCATGTAGGCTTGAATTGACATGGAGTCCATTGACATGGCCGCAGAAAATCTCAACAATCCAGCATAACCTACACAAAGTAAAGAAAAAAATAACTAACTCTGTATTTTATGCCACAAAAACAAACAAATGAGCTTCATACGCACCTGTTCCTATGTCCAAGAACGCATCAACAATTTTCCTGTTGCATACAAAGGGAGGCCTTGTGCTCTCAGAGCCATCCACATTAGCAACCCTAGGACTTGTATAGCTTTGCCACACAGCACAATCACAGACAGAACATCTGATAACCACCTTTTTCACAAAACCATGGCTCTCTTTGAAGTCCAGACTCAACTGACCATGGCGGCAAGTCTTGCAGACAGCAGCTCCCATTGCAGCGTCCCAAAAATCTTTGTGAACTATGAGGTAATCCGACTTGGAAGGCGTCTGGTCCGTCTCAGTCGCTACTTGGCCTTCGTCTCTGAAGAAATCCAACTTTCTTTGAGTTGTTGACTGTGTGGAGGGACCGGCTTCCGAAACCCTAACCTCGTCAACAGGTGTAGAGCTGCTCTTCTCCACTGATTGAAGTTTTCGAGCTTTTTCAGCTTCCCACCGCTTGGAGGCATTCTGGGAATTCGCGGTAGTTTTTCTCCCAGACGGCTTCTTTCCCTTCGGTTTCTTCCATCTCGAATGAACTCCATGCATTTTGTTTCGTTTCCACGTTCCAAACAGTCGACAGGCTTACAGAACAGAGTAGTGTGTGTGTGTGTGTGCAGGAAGGGGGAGGGGAAGGGGGGGGGGGGAAGAGGGAGGGACTCAGCGCTTCGAGAGCTGCCGCCAGGGAGCAGCACCAGTCGATCTGGCCTCTGGGCCGGGAGGGAGGGGGCGCGGCGCGCT
The DNA here is from genome assembly GCF_012932325.1 of Thrips palmi. Classification (NCBI taxonomy): domain Eukaryota; kingdom Metazoa; phylum Arthropoda; class Insecta; order Thysanoptera; family Thripidae; genus Thrips; species Thrips palmi. The sequence continues at coordinate 9,863,412 of NW_023144630.1, read as the reverse complement.
GGACAGCCGCGCTGGGCAGCCGAGCTGAATGTGTTGCCTATCTTACAGGCGCGCGACCGTTCAGCCTCAAAAAAGGAGCAAACCGCAATTTTGAGCAATTTAGACATTTTGCACTGTTTTACAAAATTGGCTGTGTAGAGTCCGGAAAAAAAATCTGAGGGTCGATCTGGACATTTCCCTAGGTTCAGCAAGGTCCAAGGATGCAAAAACTGCCCGAAACACAAATTCGCAATTTTTGTCAAAAATCGCCATTTTTTCAGTAGAACCTCCCCTTAATGCATATCTGGCGAAGCTGCAAAGATGGAGGATGATTAGGTTTCGTCAGACTCGGCTAATTAGGTAAGTCAACATGGATGTTAGGTTTCGTGACACTCGGCTATAAGCATGTTATCCAGGATGATTAGGTTACGTCAGACTCGGCTAATTAGGTAAGTCAACATGGATGTTACGTTTCGTGACACTCGGCTAATTAAGCAAGTTATCCAGAATGATTAGGTTACGTCAGACTCGGCTAATTAGGTAAGGGTAACGCAGCTATGACTCTACTAATTTTAAGCAATCAAAGTTGACGAAAAATCGCTAACCTTTTCCCGCAGTTGGTCCTTCTTGAGGTACCTGTGTAACTCTCTGGTAGGCTCCAAGAGATAGGTCGGCTTCCCAAGGAAGCGCGTCCTGCAGCAGACAAACATAACCTTAAGTAAACTCAGATAATTAGTTGAGTTCCACTAATTAGGAAAACTCCGCTAATTATGTACTTCCACTTATTAGGAAAACTCCGCTAATTATGTACTTACTGCATGCCGCGCAGACATTGCATCATCGACGATGAAGTTGACCAGTTGTGCATTGACATCTTTTCTGCAGGCATCTCCTCCACCCCCACCGCATTTTCTAGCTTAATGAGATTGTCTAGGTTGAAAGAGAGGCCTTGAGCCTTTTAAGTTATTTAGCATAACCATTGCAAAGTCCAAGAGAACTCCTTCATCTTCCTCTTGAGGAGCCATGGCGAAACAGACATTCACAGACATGCACACGCGGTCAACGCTGAACTACAACTGAAGAGGACGGAAACAGGAAGCGTAATTCACTTGTTTTATCAGGTTGGCCAACACACCTTCTTCCACGCAGAACAACTGAAGAAGACGGAAACAGGGAGCGTAATTCACTTGTTTTTCCAGGTTGGCCAACTCACCTTCTTCCACGCAGCACTACAACAGAAGAAGACGGAAACAGGAAGCGTAATTCACTTGTTTCAGGTTTTTTGGCGGCATCAGAAGTCGTTCGACATGGATCCAAATGCAGTGCAGTGTTATTATGTGCAATTAGGGAAATGGTTAGCTGAGGGTTCGGCATCAATTGAGCAAATACTAGAAATTGCGACATTTTGCAATGTGAATTCCCTAGACATCAGCGACATATTGGAGAGAGATGCTTCCCCGAGGGAAAGGAGACAATTTCTGTGCGGGCAGGATTTTCTTAGTTCCCTGAATTCAAACCAAGGTCAAGAAATTGCAGCATGGAGCTGCGACGACGGCGCATTCCAGACTTACAGACGCCACTACGTGCGGCCGGCGACGGTCATCAAATACTACCTGATGATAACCAAGATTTCAGAGGAAAACCTGGTGAGCAACCATAACCTGACATAACGTTTTTAGCAATCAAAACAAGATTTTTATTATAGACTGTTTTTTTTTAGCACCACTCGGATGAAGACGTGGTCTCGCCCAGAACAGTGACGCCGAAGAAAGCCTCGGAACCTGCATCCACTGTACTTGGAAACTTTTCAGACACGGCATTCAGTATAACTGTAAGATAAAGGCGAAATTCCAAAATCGCGATAGGAACGTTTCGATGACGGAAAAGAATTCATTTCAACAAGACGAACAAAAAATGATAAGCATGTTATGGTCTCAGACTCGTAATTCAGTGGAAATCGTGATCAGAAGTCTAAAAAAGTAGAATTTTGGAACGTAATTTGATGAGTCCTATGTTAGGGGTCCAAAAATCCTACTTTTTTAGACTTCTGATCACGATTTCCACTAAAATTACGAGTCTGAGACCATAACATGCTTATCATTTTTTGTTCGTCTTTTGAGATAAATTCATTTCCGTCATCGAAACGTTCCTATCGCGTTTTTGGAAATTTTCGCCTTTATCTTACAGTTATACTGAATGCCGTGTTTTGAAAATTTTCCCAAGGTACAGTGGATGCAGGTTCCCTGGATACAGTGAACGCCGTTCAGGTACGGTGTCTTATGTATCCCAGGGTACGGTAAACACCTTCTTTCGGTAAACAGTGGAGAGTGGCATTAGGTTTAACAGCCACAATCTTCATTATTTCTCCCAGTGAGGTGGGGTTGAAAAGTTTTGTCTGTCTGTCTGTGTGTTTGTCTGTCTGTCAGCACTACTCCTCCTGAACGGCTCGGCCGATCTGGCTGAGATTTTGCACACTTTTTAGCAGACGATACGTTCACGTATCAGCGTGCTTGTACTCTCGTGCAGAGAGTACCGAGTTTCCGGCTAGCCAGGTAGCAGTTGCCTCGTTGCCTGACTAGCAAGCCTAGAAGAGGCCGAGCGCCTCGCTGGCAAGGCAGCGGCTGGCTCGCCTGCCTAGAAGATTATGAGCGGAGGGCCCGCAGTCTGCCGCGCCGCACCGTCGCCCGCCACATCATGAATCGGGGCGGCTGCGGGGGCTCGGGTTGCGCGCGCGGTGTATACACTGCAAATGCAACGGGGATACTTAAGTACATTTTTTGGCGATACAATTGAGTATCGCCAAGAAACGGCCTTACGGAAAAGTATTGCCTTCAGAACGGCGATACAAAAAAGTATCGCCAAAATTTGGCAATACTTTTGGATATTGCCAAAACCACGGCATTAAACCAAGGTCCTGTACCTCGATTTGTTCAACGTTTATTGCCAAATCGTGGCAATACTCAAAAGTATCCCCAAAATTTTGGCGATACTTTTGTGTATCGCCGTTTTGAAGGAAAACTTTTCCGTAAGGCCGTTTATTGGCGATACTCAATTGTATCGCCAAAAAAGGTGCTAAAAGTATTGCCTTTGGATTTAGAGTGTAGCCTCGACACCCAGCTATCAAGTGCTCATGAAGTGCGTCCCTCGCGTTGCGCGTCGTTACGAGACGCTGCTAGCACGCATCGCGTAGCTGCCCCCCCTCGCCCATTCCCTTGCCGAGACCCCACTTCCCACCGCCCCCCGCCACACCCCGCAGCAGTCTACACACCCCGCCCTTGACCCTTGAGTGCGTAGAACGCATAGTGCAGCGCCCTCCCGAACCCCTGCCCCTCTCAAGAAGCGGCGCGTCGGCAGTCGGCAGTGTGCGCCACTCTTGCTTATCTATCTTGAGGTCGGGTTCGGGTGGCGCGCCGGCCGGCCGGCCCCGCTTGGAGATGTGGCTGACACGCCGCGTGCCGCAAGGCGCCTTGCCCTAGTTCCGAACACAACTTTTACGGGTATTGAGTATTTATGTGATTAGCCACCAAATTGTGCATCCTCGCGTTGAAACAACGAAAATGATACCCAACACAAGTGGTATCGGACATATGAGTGTCCCACCGTCATTGCGAACATGTTTAATACAAAACAATGGCACGTTAGGATATTCAAAATTTATACCAAAATTGACATTTTCATGAATTACCATGTGTAAGAAAATTTTTCAAAAAAAAAGTTCCGAGTGTTTACTCTTTGAAAGAAATTTACAAAATGTCACATTCATACATTTCAATAAACATTCTCATAAGTATCATCTGCTTTCACGTTGGCGTTAGCGTTAACGTTTTTTTTTGGTATGTCCTTGGCTCGGCACACGCGGGATTTCACTATCCTAGCTCAATTAGTTCAGTTTTTATAGCCGAAAAACACCTAAAAAAAAGGGGGAAAAATAGGTTTTTTGCAGGCAAATGCCTTCTGCCTTGAAGAAAGGGGGGTCTGGCCCCGTCAAGTTGAAAAGTAACGACGGTCAAGATCGTGTTATCTGTAGATGAAGCAACTCTATCTGGAATGAAAGCGGGTCTGGAGGGCGGAGCCCCCCAGCATGCAACAATTTAGAAGTTACCGACGATGGGCAAGCCATGGCCTGCCGAAGGCAGCCTAGCGCCGCAGGCCAAGGTAGGTGCAAACGCCAGGCGTGGATTGTCGAAACTGGCGCAGCATCGCGAAGCCTGTTACGACAAGACACGGTCTGGCGTACACCTACCTTGTAGCTAAATTCCTATTAATTTGTGGCGTAATAGAGCGTAATAGCGTAATAGTCGGTAAGGGAGAGAGGGGTAATTCCGGACACGGGGTAATTCCGGTTTTATTTTCACTGGGTTTGAGTGAAGATAACTCACAAGCCCGCCTAACAGAGGAAGATAATCAGTTTTAAAGGAGAATTCCAAATCGCCAAAATAGGAGGTCAAAACCCTTTGCCTGTGGTCGCTTCACGAAATTTGAGTCCATCAAAAAATAGGCAAAAGCTGCATCTTTCCCTCGTATTTCCATGACTTATCGTACCTTTCCGTCAAGTTCAGTCCCATGACTAAAATTTTATCATATTATATGGTCATTGGACTTTACTTTGGCGTTTCGGGAGTGCTCGTATGGCTCGCCGTTTTCTTACAGTTAAACATCAAAGGTTTTCACTACCTGTGGGGTAAATCCGGACAATAAGGGTTATTTTCTTCAATTTCCCGCATAATGTTAAGGTAGTGGGTTCAAAATTGTGGGCATGCATCCCCACCGTTTTAAAAAAAAGAAAGAACGAAAAATAGCATTGCAGCTATGTTTAAGAGCTCTACTCAAAACCCTGTTGTCAATTTAGGGGTTTTGATAGAAAATTTTTCCTTATAATATGCTTTTAGTAATCATCAAACACTTCAGTTCGCAGCAAATGTCCTTGTACGCCTTCTAAAAGCATGCCTCACATCAAAACAAGCGAAAGCATGCTCGAGTAGTGTCAAATTTTAAGGTCGTCCGGCATTGCCCCATAGGTCGTCCGGAATTACCCCAGCCTGGGGCAATTCCGGACACGTGCAGGGCCTTTTTTAGGCGCCTATATCTCCCTAACGTTGCTGAGATTTGGCTTTCATGTATACCGTTTTGAAGGTAAAGGTCCATACTTTACTCTCCTGTCATAACATTTAACCCAAGAAGCATATTCAAGCTCAAAGACCAAAAAGAAAAAAAGCGTCCGGAATTACCCCACTCTCCCTTACACGGGTTCAGAGAGCGCATACCCCCTCGGTTCGGTCATAGTTTTTCGATATTCTAGAATGATTGAAACCCCTCCGGAGTGTCAACACAGTGAAATACGGAAAATGAAAGTGACAATTTTTACGCGTTTCGTCCGTCGGCCGCCCCCTCCCCTCCCCGCTATGGGGAAATGTTTTAGTCAGTGGGAGTGTTTGATAATTGCAAGAATGATTTGAGATTTGGTCTTTGTAAGCTTTGAGAGTGTATTTCCAATTTTATTCTCAGACATTATACTTTTTAGTTGTTTTCTGTGCTCAATAAAAGTAAGAAAATAGAGTAATACAATCTAAAAGTACCGTCAACGGGGGTAACTTGGGACACTTTTTCACGTTTTTTGAACGCCAGAGGCAAGATTCGCAACCCAGACCAATGGATCCTAACTATGTTAAAATTTGACCCTTTCCCCATGATTTCATGCTTGTCTGGTTCATTTGCCTCGATTACATCGTTTCCCAGCGGTCTCGAAAGAGTGTCCCAAGTTACCCCATGACCGGGGGTAACTTGGGACAGTAGGTAATTAGCTAAATTCCCAAGCATCTATTGATGTTAATGGATGTAATAAATTTATGTCACAACATATAGACCAAGAATTCAGGCCTAGGAACTCCTGTAGGACCAAAATTCGACTATATCTAGGGCTCTACGTGGAACTCTCTTTTCCACTGGTATTATCCAAGCATTTTCTGAAAATTTCAAAATATGGATTACCAGAAGACAAAACTGCAGAGCAAGGCATCTCTTTCCATCATCAGCGTAAAATCCGAAGTTTAAGTTATGTCAGGGACCGGGTCAGTCAACTCCTAGAGGGCTAGGTAGGACTGATGGAAACATGAGGAAAAGACTGTCCCAAGTTACCCCGTATTTTCGATTTTTGATAAATTGAAGTCTGGACCGAAGATGGGAAAACTATAATCAACGCCCTTTTGCGAACGTTATTGTCTGTGTATGATCTAACAGCCCAGAGAGACTAATCGGCCAAAACTGCATTTGACTCCTTGCACTAGGGTCAACTTATGATTGACATATTTTGTCAAAAACCCTATTATGTAGTTTCCCGTTTCTCAAATACTAATTGTGATGTTATGCACCTCTTCCACCTTTCCGCGCGTGCCCTGAGGCCTCTAAAACGAAATCCAGCCGCGGGTTTGACGCTAGGAACCCCCGTCGCTGATTGGCATCAGCAACAAGCTGTACAGGGCAGACTGTCCCAAGTTACCCCCGTTGACGGTACAAACCAGACACTAATCTTGCCAAAATAAATAGTTTTTGCTGACTTGCCACTGACTCTAGGAAAAGGCTTCATTGCAATGCTGTGAGTTTACTATAGTACACAAAATTGCATCACCACCAGATGTGCTTGAAATTGCATCATTCATGGGACAAATAAAGTCCAATGACATTCAGTGTGGGCAGCTCGAAGTAGAAAGGAACCGTCAGGCAGCCGCAGCAGCGAAAGCAGCAGCCGAAGAACGCCGCCGCCAGATCCAAGGCCTTAAAGTTATTATTCCTGACAACTTTACCCACCAACACTACTCCGGGCAATACCCTCCATCAATCCTGGACTATGCCGTGACAAACAAAGATTTTGAGATAGGGACAACTGTGGAGGCGTGGGAGGACAGTCCGTCCGACCACGCTCCATGGGTGTGTGAATTCAAACATCTAGAAGTACCATAGACAGGGAAGCATTTCAGATATCTGCAATGTGAACGGCGTTTTGTGCTACAAATTGGTAACCGGCGGTTTTAGACTAATTCGACCCCGCTGAACACGAATCGCCCGGTTACCAAGCTCGATTTTTTCATTTAAGCCCTTAAATCCAAGATGGCGGCCAAAATGGCGCCCAAAATGCCCGAATCGCAGTTCTAACGCCCTGTGAAGCCCACACTCACGAGTTGTTGGTTGGTTTTCAGTTAAATTATCATTCAAGTAACCCGATGGGTGAATTTAGAGCCATGGGCATGAGTGTTAGGGGCCCAAATGCGAAGATGGCGTCCGAAAACGTCAAATATCGCTTAAAACGTCACATTTTGACCGTTTTTGCGATAATTTGCTGATTCTGTGATTGATTTGGGTCTTCCTTGGACTAGATAAACCAGATCTTAAGTTTGCATGACCTGTTGTCTCATAAGCTAGGGGCCAACAGGCTAAGATGGCGTCCGAAAACGTCAAAAATCGCTTAAAACGTCACATTTTGACCATTTTTGCGATAATTTGCTGATTCTGTGCTTGTCTAAGGTCTTCCTTTGACTAGATAAACCAGATTGTAAGTTTGCATGACCTGTTGTCACATAAGCTAGGGGCCTAGAGGCCAAGATGGCGTCCGGAAACCTCCAAAATCGCTCCAAAGTACACTTTTCCTCTTTTTGGCTATTCACCACGTTCTGTTTCTCCCGCATCTCCTCGATCCTAAAGCCTGAATGGATCATGGTGGCATAAGGCGTATATGGAATGTCAAAACCAAATTTAATCGTAAAAACAAATCAATGTTCTATTTTTTAATGTTTTAGAAAAATAAGGTTTCAAATGAGTAGTTTGTTAAGTGTTCTAACAGCAACACTGGAGTAATAGTTTCATTACCTGAAATCGACAGTGACCCAAACGGCGACGTGTGATGATCCTCATTTAAATTTCTTACTTAACTCTTAATGTCTTACGATGAAATTTGACCTATGTTATTTGTATGTTGCAGTGAACGAAGCGATATTCCTTCGTAATACGAATCTTCTTAGCTTTTTCGATGTAAGATACGAAGAAAAACTTTCGTAATATGAAGAAAAACCACCATCGTATTATGGGAAATTTCTTTGAAAGACATTTAGAGTGATTCTTTAATATTTTCTCTATTGATACTTCTGGATTTTGTCTCCGTTTCTCCAATGTTAAATTTTTTGTGACTTTCACTTCATATACTTACTAACTTAAATCAACATGTTCAGCATGCAACGTTTGTAATCACTGTGTTACAAAGATTTTACCGCTGACGACAGTAGGAAAGGTGCCCGGCCACCTTCACTACTAACGACACTTCATAAAAGAAACCGAAATTTTAGGTATCCTTTCTCAAGGATTATTTTGTATTCCTAATCCATACCCTATCTAGTGACGACGTTTATGTGCCACTACCATTATCAGTAAAATAAATCGTCACCGGGTGATTCTGTGCGTAGGTCATTTTGGCAGTAGCTAAATTATAAAAATAAGTTCACCTTTTTGAGACAGATTTGGTCTGGATGGTATACAGGGCACCCCCCACAGTACTCCTCTGAGCGTGGCAACGCTTTGAGTTGACTTTCATTTTCACACCCTATGAAATACGGCGGAACTTTCAGAAATCATGACGGAATTTACATATGACGGAACTTACAAAGCGAAGTGTTTGATCAGCTGACCTGCTGCGATACAAGAAAGGCAAAAACTGTTGACGGTGTCTTTTCGAGCATCCGAAACAGCGCTTTTTAACGAAGGTTGTGGCAACTTTGTCCCTCGGAAGGAGGGAGCTATGGTCTGAAACGGAATTTACATCAATTTGTACACCCTACCCGTTAAACATTTCTGACGGGCTGGAAGCGTTGTTTGGCCGCCCCAGGTCCCACGAGCACGGGCTTCTGGTTGTGTTTCCTATGTTCTTTCAATTCCAAGCGGTCAGGGGGTTCTTAAACGAAATATCCCAGTGGAACGTCAGTTGTGAAATCAGCATAGGTGACGTAGTCACACGCTGGACATTTTCCGAAAGGCTGTTTCGAGTTCAACAAATGATGACACAAAGGTCACCTTCCGTAGTTTTGTGAAGAATAAGTCATGGAGATAGTGACTACAGCATGGCAAAGTTGTTTAATAGGTGTTCCTGACCATGATGGGACTAAACAAAACGACACTTTAGCAGAATACAAAAACTAGAAAAACAAAAGTTAGATCGACGTTGTCACTTGTCCACATGAGGACATGGTCCTCGTTCACTAAAACAGAATTGAATTTGCCCAAGCAACCCATTCAACCCCAATTCAGACGCAAGCCCCGAATGACCTGAAATGACCGCCTATGCGCGGAATCGCACCACCTACATAATTCCTTCAGATTCACGGAAAATGAGGCACCAAATCCGCAGAAAGCGCAAGTTTTGACTCTTTCGAACGCCATCTTTGACTGTGGACCCTCAGTTCACGTGACAGCAGGTCATGCAAACTTACAATCTGGTTTATCTAGTCGAAGGAAGACCTTAGACAATCACAGAATCAGCAAATTATCGCAAAAATGGCCAAAATGTGATGTTTTGAGCGATTTTTGACGTTTTCGGACGCCATCTTGGCCTGTTGACCCCTAGCTTAGGTGACAACAGGTCATGCCAACTTAAAATCTGGTTTATCTAGTCAAAGGAAGACCTAAAACAATCACAGAATCAGCAAATTATCCCAAAAACGGTTAAAATGTGACGTTTTAAGCGATTTTTGACGTTTTCGGACGCCATCTTCGCATTTTGACCCCTAACACTCATGCTCATGGCTCTAAATTCACCCATCGGGTTACTTGAATGATAATCTAACTGAAAACCAACCAACAACTCGTGAGTGTGGGCTTCACAGCGCGTTAGAACTGCGATTCGGGCATTTTGGGCGCCATTTTGGCCGCCATCTTGGATTGGGGGGCTTAAATGAAAAAATCGAGCTTGGTAACCGGGCAATTCGTGTTCAGCGGGGTCGAATTGGTCTAGAACCGCCGGTTACCAATTTGTAGCGCGAAACGCCGCTCGCTTCGATTTAGAGAGCCTTTTTCAGAAATGCTTCCCTGTCTACCAGATATATCGAGTAGAGTTAATTATATTCCTTCCATCAATTGGCCACAACTCCTAACCAACTTAATGAATGATGAGGAAAACCAGCCCCCCACGACAACTCATCGATAGAGCCCCAGCAGAAGCAGCAGAAAAGTTCACCAGAGCCCTCCAAGCCCAAATATTCAATGCTACAACAGTCAGAACCACGACAGCACGAAGAAAAACAATCCTCACTCCGGAGCTGCGCGACCTTCAAAAGGCCCAGAGACTAGCTGCTAAGGCGTGGAGAGACCGCCCAACACAGGAAGCCAAGAGCGAATTCCGACGAGCAGCCCGAAGATTCCGAAAGGCGGTGCCAAAGCACCGGGCCGGCAGACTCCAGGGCCTCTTGGAAAAGACGGAAGGGGACGCAGGACTACAATCTATGAGCTGGCGACCTCCAAAGCCCAGAACTGCTGCTAAGGCTGGTGACCGCCCACACAGGGGAAGCCAAATGCGCACCATTTCTGGGACGATGCAGCCCAGATCCAAAGGGGCAAAACCGGGACCGCGATCCACCCTGGACAGAGCGCGAGGGCCCAAAGGCAGAAGGTCAAAGGCACCTGACAGCCGCCCGAGGAACCTTCACCCCGCTCCCCACCGGGCAAATGGTGCTACCAGCGGGACAGGCGGACAGCATGATTTGTCCGACCTTCCAGGGTAGACTGGGCGCAAACGGCCGCCCAAACACGGACCAGCGACTCATCTCTCCCCCCCCGGCCCACCACTGGCAAGAAGGGTGGGGCCTGGGCGACAGCGCGCCCCCACGTGCCGTGGGCGCCACTACATCTCGGGGCCTCCACCCACTGGGTCAAAGACGGCGGGGGCCTGCCGAAGCGGCCGCCCCACGGCCCGAGCCCACAGGCACTCATCGTCATCTCCGGGGCCTCATCCACTGGGTCAAGACGGCGGGGGCCTGCCGAGCGGCCGCCCCACGCCCGAGCCCACAGGCACTCATCCTCATCTCCGGGCCTCATCCACTGGGTCAAGACGGCGTGGGGCCTGCCGAAGCGCCGCCCCACGGCCCGAGCCCACGGCACTCATCTATCTCCGGGGCCTTCATCCACTGGGCAAGACGGCGTGGGGCCTGCCGAAGCGGCCGCCCCACGGCCCGAGCCCACAGGCACTCATCGTCATCTCCGGGGCCTTCATCCACTGGGTCAAGACGGCGTGGGGCCTGCCGAAGCGGCCGCCCCACGGCCCGAGCCCACAGGCACTCATCCTCATCTCCGGGGCCTTCATCCACTGGGCGATGAAGGCGTGGGGCCTGCCAAAGAGGCCGCCCCATGTCCGGAGCCCACAGGCACTCTTCAGCATCAACCACCGCCGAAGCAGACCTCCAAGGAAACCCTGGTGGCTCTCATCAAACAGCTCCCCACCAAAAAGGCCTCAGGAGGAGACGACATATCCAACGAGGTGCTCCGTCTTCTCCCCGAGAAATGGATTGATAGCCTACTCGCTATCTTCAATTCACTTCTGGCACACTCACTCTTCCCCCACCTGTGGAAAGAGGCAATCATCAAAGTCATCTTAAAACCGGGCAAGAACCCTGCTCTTCCTGCTTCTTACCGGCCAATCAGCCTTCTATCCAACCTCTCTAAACTCTATGAGAAGTGTGTCCTCATACTCCTGCTACAAGAAGAAGCGAGTCTAAAGATTCTCCCTCCAGAACAGTTTGGCTTCCGGGCAGGACTCAGTACTACACTCCAACTTGCCAGGATTCTGGACGTCGTAGCTATGGCCACCGAAGAAGGGAAAACCACAGTGCTCCCCGTTTATAGATGCCGAAGCTGATTCGATAGAGTCCCCCCAGAAGAATTAGTCTCGAAGCTCGAGCGGCAAGGTTTCTTCCGTCAACTGACTAGCTAGTCCACAACTTCGTGCCCAACCGGTAAAAGGGTAAAAATTTGAAGGAATACTGTCATCAGCGCCCCCAAATTGAAGCGGGGGGGCCCCCAAGGGGCCATCCAGTCGCCACTGCTTTAGCCCTCTACACAGCGGACGTCCCATTTAAGGAAGGGACCCCCCTCGGTCTTTCGCTGATGATACCGCCGTATTTGCTACCCATAAATCCCCTAAAAAGGCTCAGACTCCTCCATGAAATCTTCAATCCAGGGACCAATGGTCTGAAATAAATAGAATCAAGATTAATGCAGAAAAGACACAACTTTTTTAACTCAATCCTAAAAACCAAAGCGGGAAAACCCCATCAGGCTTGCCTTCCAGAATACTCTCATCAAGGAGCAAAAAAAACAGAAAATTTTTTTGGGGGCTCACGCTTGATCGTCGACTCACCTTGAAAAACCATATGATCCATACCCCCCAAGGGCCAAGTCGCTTTTCTACGCTCTCCGTCAAAATACCCGCTCCCCAGACACCCTAGCTCGGCTGTATAGATCCACGGTGCAACCCATCTGCTCTACGCCCCAGAAAGCTTTCCATCTATCCCGGCGGGGACAAAACAGCATACACCGTCGCGGAAAACAACATGCTCCGTTCTATTTACAGGCAAAAAGGCAAAAAGGGCAATGGGGCATAATAACAAGGCACAGGGGCATGGTATTTCCCCCCTTTTTAAACCCTAATCCAGGCACGCCGCGTAAACTCCTCACTCGGATCAAGCTGCACTCTAACCCAGTCCTCCGTCCAGTTGCCCAAGAATCGGGGGCCCCCCTATGAACATCCCCGCGGCTGGTAGACCTCGACTCTGACGTCTCGTCGAGCTCCAGCTCCTCCGCCCCCCCTAGTCCCCAGTACGCCCCCCCCTCGGTACCCTTTACCTTGCAGTGACTACAAACCCCTTTGTCTTCTCTCCACACAGGAGCAGCACACCACACCACCCCCCTGCACCCCACGACACAATAAAGGGGGGGTTTTTCCCTGGGTGGCTCCCTTCAGGCCCCCCCAGGGTTTTCCCCTAAGGCCCAATGAGATCAACTAGCTTAAGGCTTAGGCCCTTCGGCCACAGCTAAACAGCCAAACTCAACCCTTTTCCTCCCGTGCCCCCTAACGGGATCAAGGAAGGGGGGGGGGGGGGGGGGGGTTTAAAGGCTATACAAGAAAAATTCTGAGGAAAAAAAAAAAAAGCCCCCCATAAAGTCGAACATCAAAAACAAGAAAGAATTCCCCCTCCCCGAAGAATCCACGATCCGCATCCGAGGCTTCCGAGCGCGGCGCCCCTGAGCATGCCGAAGAAGCCCCGAGACAACAGCAAGACAGCAGCAGCAAAAAAAGACCCCGCCGGGACGTCACGCAACACGCAGTACCCCAAGCCTTAAACGCACCGTTAAGCAAAATCTGGAGCCCCCCTGGCAAGCGGCGGGGCAGCAGCGGCGAAGACGGCCAGCTCTCCGCCAACTCAGCACGGGGAAGGACCAGAAAGAAGACAAGAAGAGGACAGCGCAGCAGCAGCAGATCCGCCAACCACAGCACCTCGGACAGCGACCCAGAACCAAGCCCGCGGCACGTCAGCTTCCGGGGACGCCGTGGCGGGTAGGCCACCAACCCGACACGCCGCCCCGGTGTCCGGGACTTTGACAACAGTTTCAACGACATCCTCCGCATGCTGCACGAGCCCCCCGAGATGCTCCACGAGTCCGTCTCGCCCATGCTGCCGGCCAGATGCTGCTGCAATGTTGGCAATCTGCGGTCCGCGGAGAAAACCTGGAAGCACAAACAAGGCAATTGCCCGCACCACAGCCGCCATCCAGAGAGGCGAATCATCACCCAGCCCCCGGCAACGCGATGGCCATTAAGGCCATGGGGGGTTAACATCCGGTCTCTAGGAAGAGAATCACAGAACTCCGAGACGTCATGAAGAACCACCCGGACATCAAGATCGTCAGTGTATCAGAAACACTCCTCAAGGACCCGGAAAGGCCGCCATCCAGCTAAACCGGCATCCACCGCCTGGACCTGCCTGCAGTCGGCGGCGGCGCCCGCGGACTTACCTTGTATTTCCACGAGAGCCTCCAAGCCGAACCAGTCGTCCTGCCGGCCGGCCCCATCGAGGCGCTGGGGGTGCGGCTCGCCATCAGCACCGGGCGCTCCATCACCATCATCGGCATCTACGTACCCGGCAGCAACAGAGGCCCGTTCCCGCTCAACCATCTGCGCGCCCTGGCCGACGTCCACCCCCGCCCATCATCATGGGGACTTCAACAGCAGACACCAGGCTTGGGGGTGCAACCGCGCCAACGCACACGGCAACGCGCTGGAGCAGGCCCTGGATTCCAACGGGCCCTTCGCCTGGCTTCACGCACCGGACGAACCAACCAACACACCAAATTTTGGCACCCCAGGCAGGCGTCATCGATTTCCCCCTTTACCAACTACCAGACTGCAATGCCTGTGGAAGTCCTCCACGTGATGTCCTCCGACCACGACCCCATCGTCGTTGACCTTGACCCGGACGTGCTGCAGCACCCCGAGACGACCTTCTTCAACTTCGGCAAGGCCAACTGGCAGCGTTTCCGGGCCGAGCTCGCCTCCCGAATCGTCCCCCCGGCACGCAGCACCCCCCCAAAAGGAGCTCGACGAACGCGCAGAAGCATTCCCCACGGCGGTACAGGAAGCCATGGTGGCCGCCATTCCGAGAACCACCAGACGAGGAAAGCAGAAAGACTTCCCCGAAGATGTAGCAGCACTGCAGACGGCGGTTTCGCCAGGCGCGGCGCGCCTTCCAGCGGCACCCGACAGGCTCTGCGGGCTGCCTACTTCCAGGCGTCATGGGCAACACAGCGCGCTAGGCGCAAAAACACCTCGGACCAGGGGAGAGGGCCATCAACACTGACAAGCCTGGCTGGCCGAAGGTCTTCAAATAAGCAAGGCGGAAAAAAATTTTTCCCCCCCCCCGGCCCCCAAAACCCCCCCAAAAAAAAAAAATTTTTTTCCCCCCCGCCCCGGCCCCCCCCTACCGGAAGGGGGGGAAAAAAAAAACCCCCCCCCCCAAAAAAACCCCACCCGGGGGGGCCCCTTTCCCCCCGGGGGCCGGCCCCCAAAAAAAACCCCCCCCGGGGGGGGGGGGGAAAAAAAACCCCCCCAAAAAAAAGGGGGCCCCCAAAAAAAAAAAAAATTTTCCCCCTTTTTTTCCCAAAAAAACTTTTTTAAAAAAAAAAGGGGGGCCCCCCAAAAAAACCCCAAGAAACCCCCCCCCCCCCCAAATTTTGGGGGGGGGGCCCCGGGGGGGTGGGGGGCCCCCAAAACCCCTCCCATTTTAAATTTTTTTTTTGGGGGGGGGGGAAATTTTAAAAATTTGGGGCCGGGGTTTAAAAAAGGGGGGGGCCAAAATTTGGGGGGCCCCCCCCCCCAAAAAAAAGGCCCCCCCCAAACCCCCCCCCGGGCCCCCCCCCCGGGGGAAACAAAAGAAAATTTTTTTTTTTTTTTTTTTAAAAAAAATTTTTTCTTTTTTTTTTTAATTGCTAAAAATTTTTTTTTAAAATTTTTTAAAAAAAAAAAAAAAAAAAAAACCCTTTAAAAATTTTTTTTTTTTTTTTGCCCGGGGGGGGGTTTTTTTTTAAAAAATTTTTTTCCCCCCGGGTTTTTTTTAAAAAAACCCCCCCCAAACCCCCCCCCAAAAAAGGGGCCCCCCCCCCCCAAAAATTTAAAAAATTTTTGGCGGGGGCCCCCCAAAAAAATTTCTTTCCCCAAAAAATTTTTTTTAAATTTTCCCTTTTTTAAAATTTTCCAAAAGGGGTTTGGAAAAAAGGGGGAAAAAAAAATTAATTTTTTTTCCCCCGGGGGGGGGCCCCCGGGGCCCCCCCCCCAAACCGGCCCCCAAAAACCCCCAAAAAAAAAGGGGGAACCCCCTTTGGCCCCCCCCAAAAAAAATTTTTTAAAAAAAAAAAATTAAAAAAGGGGGGGTATTTTGGGGGGGGTTTTCCCCGGGGCCCCAAAAGAAAAAATTTTTTTTTTTTTTCCCTTTAAAAATTTTTTTTAAAAAAAAAGGGGGGAAAACCCCAAAAACCCGGGAATTTTTTTTTTTTTAAAAAAAAGGGGGGGGAAAAGGGGCCCCCCCCCAAAAAAGGAACCCAAAAAAACCAAAACCAAAAAGGAAAATTGGGGGGTTTTTTTTTTTGGGGGGTTTTTAAAATTTTTTGGGTTTTCCCTTTTTTGGGAACCCCCCCAAAGGGGAACCCCCCCTTTAAAAAGTTAAAGGTTTTCCCCCAAATTTGGGGTTTTTTCCCCCCCCGGGGGGGAAAGGGGCCCCCCCAAAATTTTTAAAGGGGTTTTTTTAAAAAAAAAAAACCTTTGGGGGGGGTTTTTTTTTGGGGGGGCCTTTTAAAAAAAAAAATTTCCCCAACGCCAAAAATTTTTTTTTAAAAAAAGGAAAAAAATTTTAAAAAAAAAAGGGGGGGGCCCCAAAAAATTTTTTTTTTTTTTAAATTTTTTTTAAAAAATTTGGGAAGGTTAAAATTTTTTTTTTTTTTTTTTCCCTTTTAAAA
This sequence comes from Thrips palmi, assembly GCF_012932325.1. Lineage (NCBI taxonomy): Eukaryota > Metazoa > Arthropoda > Insecta > Thysanoptera > Thripidae > Thrips > Thrips palmi. Next base: position 9,846,897 of record NW_023144630.1, on the reverse strand, counting down.
AAAAAAAAGGGTTTTGGGGCAAAGGGAAAACCCAAAGGTTTTTTTTTTAAGGAGTTTTAAAATTTTTTTTTTAAAAATTTTTTTTTAAACCCCTTTTCCGAAAATTTTTTTTAAAATTTTGGGGGGGGGCGGGAAAAAAGGGGGGAAAAAAATTTTTTAAAAAAAAACCTTTTAGGCCCCACCCCCGGGTTTTAAAAACCTTTTTTAAAAAAAAAAAAAAAACCCCCCCTTTTTTTTTTTTTTCCCCCCCAAAATTTTTTTTTTTTTTTAAAAAAAAGGAAAAAAAACCCCTTTTTAAACATTCCCAAAAAAACCCCCCAACCCCAAAAAGGGGGGGGGGGGGGCCTTTCCCCCGGGGGGGCGGGGTTTCCCCCCCCCGGGGGGGGGTTTAAAAGGGGTTTCCCCCCCGGGGGGGGGTTTTTTTTCCCAAAACCCCCCTTTTTTAAAGCGGGGGCTCTATATATTTTTTAATCGATTTTACATTTCAATTACTGTTGTGAAGTGTCACACTACTCGGCGGAAGCAAAAATGTCCCACGTTTACAAGAGTGAATGACGTTAAATCCACGCTTGCAAATGTGAGACAAGACTATGTCTCACACCTGTCGGGGTGAGACGGTTTGTCTCGCTGCTGCCTATGGTTTTACAGGCTCAAATGCGTAAGGTGAACGTGATATACACTTAAAAGCGTGAGACATTTTGATTAGGTTTGGGAGACTCTCCGACGTATTTAACAAATTGACTGCCTATGCGCTAAAAAAATGTCTTCACTTTAAAAAGCATGCAAAGGAAAGCACTTTGCAGTATAAAGTCTTTCGAACTCCCTAGCCAACTATTTTCTTCGCATTGCAAAGAAATAGTTCGCAAGCTGCGAAGAAAAAAGTTTGCAACGTTGCAAAGTTTTTTGTTGCAAGTTGCGAGGTAATACTTCGCAATGCAAAAAAAATAATGAGGAAGAGAGTTAGCCGAAGTTTGCAATCGGAGAATACTTCGCAAGGTTTTTTGAGTGAATACGCAGCTTTTGCTTCATAGCTGCTAAGGATATTAAGGCGTTGTTAGTAGATTCGTAGTTTTTAAAAATGCCTTCGGTTCTCTTCGTATTACGAAGGATTATTCGTAGAGTTTTTACTCTGTGTCGCTCTGTGTAAAAGGGGGACACCTCCGAGGCGCGTGACGGAATCCATGCTCTGAGAAAACCTTACAAATATTTCAGGCCTTACAAAGCAAAGCAGTTTGTTAGAACAAAGTTTTTTTAGCATACATAAGCTTACAAAGAAAATACTTCGTAAGTTACGAACTATTTCTTCGTCTAACAAAGTAAATTAGTTTGTACCTTTGTATGCTCAAAAGACTTCGTAAGGTTTTAAAGGTGTGTGACTTCTCAACTGTCAGCATATCTCCGTAACTGTCCTAACCCCACACACCCCTTGGGAAACAGCATGTAGGTAGCGGGACGGTTCAGCACTTTGCCGAAACTGTGGAGGCTGTAGTCGACCGTCTTCCCCGCGTGGTAGCGACGCTCCAGCTTCTGGATGGGGTGCAGCGTCGCCTCGTGGGGCCCCCAGCGCGGCCAGACTGCGGTTCACGGCCATGGCCACGAAGGCTGCCGTCATCACGTCCTGGAAGCGTCGGAACAGAAAGGTCACTCAATCAAGTTCTACAAAGCATCTGCTTTTTTACTAGGAAGAAAAAGAATTGCTTCGTATTCTGAAGAAATGCTTCGTACACTGTGAAAAACTTGCAAAGAAATGGACTTTGCAGTACTTAGTATTCCCGGCTTTTTATTACAAACTCCCTTCGAACTATTTTCTTCGCATTGCAAAGAAATATTTAAATTCGAAGTTGGGTTTTTCAAAGCATTTTCTTTGGCAAACTGCAAAGTAAAACTTCGCAATGCAAAGAAAATAGTTTATAAGAGAGTTTGCAATACAATGCCGGAGAATACTTCGCAGGGGTTTTTGAGTGTATTAAAGGAGAGTGGGCGATTTGTATCAAATGCGTTTATTATTTTGAGAGGAGGGTGCAGAAGCAAATCTGGCCCCTCTTTCGCTTAAAATTGAGGGTCCTTGAAAAATCGAAGTGGATGTGATCGGTGCTCAGGAGTAAGTTTTTGGGGGATTGTAAAATTTCCCCAAATCCTCTAATCCAAAATTAAGAACATTTCCCGCAAATCGGTTGTTTTTAAACTTTTCCAGTTTTAACAAAACTTTTGGCCCTTTTTTATTAAATTTTGGCCCCCAGGAAAAAACTTAAAATTTAAAAATTTTGTTTAACGGGCTTTCAATACCCCAAATCCTTTACGAAAAAAGCATTTGCAACCGGTTCAAATTTGGGCCAAAATTGGGGGCAGTCGGCCCTTCCCCGCGGGGTAAAAAACGCCCACTTTTTTCGGGGGTTTTAAGGGGCCCCCCGGGGGTTAGGGAATCCCAAACCCCAAATCCGGGAACGCAAAGAAATCCTCCCAAAACCACTGGGCAAAGAAAAAGAATTTCCCGGGGTTTTAAAGAAAGGGGTCAGGGGCTTAAAGGAAAGGATTTTCGATTGGTATTCCCCTTTTGGGAAAAAACCCCAGAAATTTTTTGAATTCAAAAAAAAGTTTCCCCTTTTTCCCAAAATTTTGGTTTAAATTTTTTAAAAGACGGCCCTCCCAAAAAAAATTTGAAGAAAAGAAAAATTTTTTAAAAATTTGTTCAAAAAAACCCTTTTAAAGTGAAAAGGAGGGGGGCCTTTTATCAAATTTTTTTTTTAAATTAAAAAACCCCCTTTTGTTAAAGTTGGGCCCCTTTAAAAATGGGGTTTTACTCCCTTAGTTTTGGAGGGAGTTAAAATATAGGGTACACCGAAATCCTAACTGCAGGGGTTTGCCTAAAAGTTTTCATGAACTATCTTCACTGCAAATCAGTGAATCTCGATATCTTTAAAATACAAGGGTCCATGTATTCATACAAATTCTTATGGACTTTTTCTATGAATAATTTGCTTTTTCCCCTTTTTCAGTATGAATGAAACTGGTAAATTTTCAAAATTGTCCAAAAGGGATTTTCCCTATATATCAATGGGTTTCGTCTTGACGAGACAAAACTTTTGTGCTCACGGGACATAAGCTTGGACGCAAACTAAGAAAGTTGGTTCGAGAATTCAAAAAAAAACGGCCATAATGACACATCTTTTTCCCATCCAAATAAAAATTTTCGGTGTTCCCACCAAATCCTTTGGGGAAATTTCTTTCAATATGTGAGAGGATCATGTGAGGAAAGTCACATCGAAATCGGAGATAAGCTATTTTAAAAAAATCAATTTTTTGGAATAAAATTACGTTAAAGGGGGGAAAACGTCAAAATTCACCCTGTTTTAAATTTTTTTGAACCCCCTTTAGCTTTTATGAGAAATAAAGCCAAGGGAAAAGGGGGCAATTTTGGTAAAATTTTTTTAAACATTTTTTAAAAAAAATAATTTTTTTTAGCATTGAAAAGGGTTTTGGGAAATTTCAAAAGGTTTCAAAAAATTTCGGCATTGGGGCCCCGATTGCGAAATTTTAAAATTTTTACCAAAACGGTTTCATCTAAAAACTTTAAAATTTAAAAATTGGGGTTTTTACCGAAAAAAGTTGGGCGGAAAAAATTGAAAACTTTCAATAAGGTTTTTTGGGAAAAAGAAAAGGGAAAATTATTTTTAAAGATTTTAAACCAAAAAATTAAAAAATTTGGGTAATTTGGGGGAAAATTAACAGCCAAAAACCCCAAAAAAAAAAAAATTTTTTTTAAAGGAAAATTTAAATTTTTTTTTTTAAAAAAAAACCCTTTGGGGCCATTTGGGGGTCCTTTTTCAAATTTAATGCCCCCCTTTTTCCCAAAAAAAAAAAAATTTCCAAAAAAAAAAAACGAAAAGGAAAGATGATTGGGGGTTTCCCAAAACCCTTTTTGGTTTTTTTTGGTTTTGGGGCCCAAAAGGAAAACGCCCTTAGGATTATCTCAGATCTGCTCTGGCAGAATTGTCCCCGGGTCTACTCTGGCAGTTAGGATTATTCTACTAGGACGCGTCGTAATGTGTCAAGCACCTGGTTGGTTGTGGTGGCCCGTCTCAGCACGGCAGAGAGCCCTGCGTCCGAACGCCGCTCGTTGGCCTCGAGTCCGACGTAGTGAAGGACACTTGGCGACATAACGACAGGCAAGTCAAAGGAGGCCAGCTCCTCCAATGAGTGGACGTTGAAGTCCATTAGGGGGATTGACAGGCGGGTCAGAAGCAGGCTCTGTAAAAAAACCACCTTTAAAAAAAAAAACCCCCGGAAAAAAAGGAGCGAAAACTTTGGCCCCGGTTTTCCCGTAAAAAAGTTAAGGAAATTTTTTTGGAACTTTTAACCTAAATTTTTTAGGCCAAACCCGGAAAACCTTTTTTTTTTTAAGGTTCCCCCTAAGGGGGAAATTTAAAATGGTTTTTTTATGAACCGTTTTAAGCGTCGAGTTGCAAAAAAAAACGTTTGGGCCACTCGCCTCTGGGTTTCCCGCAAACGAGGCTGAAGAGCACCCAGGAGCCGAACACGAGGCGCAGTGGAGTTTTGTTGCCGCTTTTGAGCCTCCTGGACACGGGCACGGAGAGCATCACAGCGAGCAGCGTGGCCACGGCCTCGGCCATGCTGATGCGTTGAGGGGCACTGTTGCCCCGACACTGGAACCACAAAAATTAAAGCCCCAAAGGGGTTTTTTTTTCTAGAAGTCCGATTTGGGTACATGACCTACGACGAAGTCTATGCATAGCCCACTTTTGACTCGGAGTTCACCGAAGGTTTTTGAATCGATAAATTCGGATTAATGGTCCA
>NW_023144630.1:9816062-9841582 GCF_012932325.1 Thrips palmi | reverse complement strand
AAAAATGTCGCATCCTGCAGCTACCAGCGGAGTGCAGGCTGATTTTAAACTCAACATTAGACGGCCGTTCGCTTAGCTGAGAAAAATTCTGTTTACTACTGCTCTACAATTCAGGGTCCATAGCACCTGAAACGCAGTCATCCCTTTTTTATAAAAAATACGGAAAGCGTCAATTTCAGACTGCGCGGGATAAAAATTCAGACCTTCTACTACAAATGACTTTTTTAAGACCCCGACGCCGAAAATCTATACCGCGCCATCCAAATATTCAGACTTTTGGGGTCCGAAACTCTTTTTTCAGACCACTAGGTGAAAAATTAAGACCAACTGTCTGAAAATTCTGACTCAAGTCTGAATTTCAGATTCAGACCACTAGGTCTGAAAAAATTGGTCTGAATTTTCAGACTTTTTTTAACAGTGTAAGAGTAATCAATTTAGTTTTTGCATAAAATCATTCTTAAAAATTTGTGCAGCATATCAATACATTTGGAGCAAGAGAAAAATTTGAAAAGAAACGCTAGGTGGAGGTTACTCATGCTTAAGTAAACCCTTTTTAAAAAAAAAAAAAAAATTGAGCAATTTTTCACAAGGTTGAGAGGCAGAGGAAAGAAACCAACCAAAAGTCAGAATTACTAGCATACCTTTAATGATCAGATAGCAGTAGTCCAAAGGACAGACTTACAGAACTAGAAAGATTAGTGTTTCACATGACAAGATATTTGGAAAATAAGGTAGTTGTTGCTGTCCACATTCCTTTTCTGGTCATTTACCTTTTAGATGGAAACAGCAGGTTATCTCGAGTGGAAACTGATGCTATAGCAGCTGATTCCCTCAGGCTCTGCATCCAAGGACAGTCTCAAACATCCTGGCTAAGCATTGGCTACAACAGCGACAGGATTCGCGACCTGGAACACACAAACAGAGCACGTCATTGTCGGATCAAAGCAGAAAATGTCACAAACAGCCTGCAGTTTTGCAAAACGACAAAGGAAGGTTATGGCAAAACGCAATGTTGAGTGGTATTAAAAAGCGAACGCAACACGAGCGATATCTAGATTTGGCGTGCAAAAACGAGGTTGAGAAAGCTCATTGGCAGGCGAAGAGGGAAGAAAACTGTCAGAATCGCGAAGGAAACTGGCAAAACTCCCCCCGGCAAATGTAAACAAAGCCCCCCAGTGCGAGCGGAGGACGAGCAAAAAGGTGATGACGTCACCCCCCCGGCTCCTATTGGTTACTGAACCGAATCATTATTCACACTCAATCAGCTGATTTTCGGCTTTCGACTGTTGTTTGTTTTCGAACTTTGTAGTTGGTTTTGAAGTTTTGGCACACAAGTTTCAGAAGATAGGCCTTCGTTTCTCTTCGCGTTCTAAAGGACTGTTGTTGTGTACTTGGACTTGGACTTAAGTGACTTACGTGATGTCCCACCGCTGTTTATTATGCCATGACACATTTTGGGGACGGAAGTTCTGTGGCAGAACTTCCAGTGAAGTGAACAGTGAACAAGGATTTTACCTGACTACAAGATGGACGCCCTGGCGAAAAGCAGCACAACATCAAAATGGATTTGGATGAATCTTTTCCTCCTAGCCGCATTCACCCGTCACATCACACCTCGAGGCTTTCAAACTGTAAGTGATTTCATGTGAGGGCTTCTCCATGACTTCATGAACTGCATGGTTGACTGATTTCTTGACTGAAAGAGGACTTTCAGTCTGCTATCAAAGCAGTCCCTACCATCAAGACTCCTCAATTTCAATAATTATCCTGGGTTTTGGGAAAATTATATCTGAGACGATTTTTTTAAATTATGTCGTTGAAGAACGACATTAATTTTGTTTTTTGAAGGCATATCGTTTCTTAACGATTTGTTCGTTTTGATATGGTTCCATTGTATTTCTACGAACTGATTGGCTGAGCGATAGCGAAGCCCGTTACTCCAGTGCGGTTGAAAAGTTTTGTCTGTCTGTCTGTCTGTCTGTGTGTGTACACTACTCCTCCTGAACGGCTCGGCCGATCTGGCTGAGACTTTGCAGGCTTATTAGGTATGTTCTTGGCTCAGCACACGCGAAATTTCACTATCCTAGCTCAACTGGTTCAGTTTTTATAGCCGAAAAACACCTGAAAAACGGCGAAAAATCGAGTTTTCACTGCGAGAAAAGATCACGGTAAATCCTGTACTGATTACTCCAGACTTCACCGTACTTTTTTAACAGGCAAAACCGTCGTTTTTTTTACAGGCAACACCGTACTTTTTTTACAAGGAATCCCGTACTTTTTTACCCGGCAATCCCGTACTTTTAATACCTACCAAAAACTGCTATAATTTATTTCAGTCGGTCGACCCTCTTTTTTCAAGATTCTGATGTACATAACTGCTGAAGTCGGACTCCTGGACCCCCCTTCCGACCACTCGTTGAAAAGGTCTTGACGAGACCTATCGAAAGGTGCAATAAAATTTTTCAGTCGGTCGACCCCCTTTTTTCAAGATCATGATGTGGACAATTCTTGGGAGCGGCCTTTGTTGGGACCAGATCTGGTCCTTCCTACGGCATGCACTGTACGAAAGAACGGTAACTACTGCTAAAAAAAACTACGAAATATTTTGTAAAACAAGTACGGAAAATACTGTAGACTGTACGGTGGATACTGGTTTTTTGAAGTACGGTAAAGTTTGGAAAAAAAATTATCCGGGATTTACCGTCTTTTTTTCTCAGAGTGTTCTGCAGGTAGATCTCTCTGTCTTGAAAAAAGGGGGGGTCGGGGGGGCGGAGCCCCCCAGCTTCGAAAAGGTTAAAAAGTGAAAAGGGGTCAAGATCGTGTCATCTGTAGATGAAGCAACTCTATCTAGAATAAAGGGGGGTGTGGGGGGCGGAGCCCCCCAGCATGCAACACGTAAGAAGTAACCGACGATGGACAAGCCAATGCCTGCCGAAGGCAGGCTAGCGCCGCAGGCCAAGGTAGGTACGCCAGGCGCGGATTGGAGGAACAGGCCGCGAGACATCGCGAAGCCTGTTACGACAAGACGCGGTCTGGCGTAAACCTACCTTGTCCTATTGGAACGATGATTTATCCGTATTGATAGTAGATGACATTTGTTGTTTGTGAACGGTTCTTTATTCGTTCTCCCTAGAACGACTTAGGGTCGTAAGTTTACGGAACTATTGTTTTAAATTTTCTTCGTAACTTTACGATTATTTTAACAGTGTATGCTGGTCTTCTGGCCTACTGTGCAGTGACGAGGAAAAAACACGTGGCGCAAGTGGCTCGATTACCGAAAAAACCCCTTTTATTGCCACAAAGAAAACAAGAAGAGCAGTGTGCCATTTAGCACCATCGCGCCATCGCAAACCGACGTAACATGAGATGCCTAACGACTTTGATGCCGTGTCTCAAGTTACCGCGGTCTGCGGCATCGCTTTTGTTTGCCTCCATGGGGTGCTCAGGGCTTTTCAAATGCCACCACAAGCACGATTCCTTAAAATGGAAACCACGCCAACTGGAAACACATCCCATTCGTAATCGCCGCGCCCGTTTCCTTTAAATACAAATAATGCCGTCCACTCAATCACTTCGACTTGACACCGCAGCAACATGTCCGTTCCCTTCTCCTTGTCGTGGGCCTGGTGGCGGCCGCCTTCGCAGTGAGTACTTTGGGTGCAGTTGCCACAAAATCACGATTGAGCTACGTTCTGAATGCTTGCCTCAGAATCTTAACGATAACATGTGAAAATCTAGCCCTCAGAGATTGTCGGGCGATTTATGTAGTTGGTCTAGTTTAGCAGCTTCACAAAGCTGCCTTACAAAACGAATGTTTACCAGTCTCGAGCGAGAAAATGTTTGTGACGTTCTCACATGGTGACTTTCGGTGGGGCATCAATGCAGCTCACGCAACAGCAAGTCACTGCAAAATGTTCATTATTTTGAGCGCCAAAACACTCTTGAAAGATTTTTCTTTAGTAACATTTTTACTCCTTTTTTGTCTCTATTTGTTAAGATATAATTCCGTTGTACCGTTTTTTGGACTGGTGTCCCTCCATTTTGAGCAGGACGACTACGCCTTCAACCAGATATACGAGATGGCCGAGCGCATCGAGGTGTGCCTCAAACCCGTCAAGGACCAGAGCAGCTTCGAACTCCCCGCCGGCATGTGCCTGATGGAGACCCGCTGGAGCCTGGTGGGCGGCCTCGCCCCGGGCATGGTGCCCGCTGACGTTGCTTCGTGCCTGAAGGAGAGGAATGTTCCCAACGACACTGTGGCCACCGTGGAGGAGTGCCTCGTGGACTCCATGGCCGTGCCTCTCAAGCCCGCACTCGAAGAGGTGCGTTCGTTGCAACAGCTCTCCAGTGGGACGTCCGGGGTTTTAGTGTCACGCCGAACGGGTTTTTCAGTCAGAACACTGAGAATCCAAAAGCTATGAGTATGGGGTCAATTGGTGCAATGCCCCACTTTCCTATGCATTGGCATAGGGCAGTTTTGGTAAGCATTGCACCTAAGGGCAATATGGCTGTGGCATTGCACGTGTAGTGCGATATCTCAGCGCATTGCACCATACGTGCTACATTCATAGCGTTTGAAATCTGAGTGAATTTTTAAAATATTGACTATTTGTCGGACGAGACCACTGTGAGGATTTGAACGGCATTTGCAGGCCGACTACTCCGCCGAGCAGCGCGACGAGATCAGCGCCCCATCGAGGTGTGCCTGTCCTCCATCCCCGAGACCCCGTACGCGGATCCCGCCTCGGACTGCCGCAACCACGCCCTGGGGCCCTGCGGACGAGGGCTACCCCAAGGAGACCCTCGTCGACTTCATCGTGCCCTGCCTCGAGGGCAAGAAGATCTCCGCCGCGGTCGTGGCCCAGGCCCCCGACGTGCATCGCCGCGTCCCTTGCACAGCCCCTGTGATTTCCAAAGGGTTTCTCTTATCTTGACGTGATGCAATTAATTTATGTTATGCAGAGTAAAAATTTGGGTTTCCCTTCATTTTTGGCCCGCAAAGGATGAGTTTCGATGTGATATCAAGAACCTATATAGCCCCAATCCGACTGTGTTTTACTGACTCACTGACTCACTCACTCACTCATATAAATGTTTGGGGTCAAGGAGTGGTCGTAAAACTTGCTTTTTTCTCCATTCGATTCCAAATTTTATGGGAAAAAAGGAAAAACATCCCAAAAGTTGAAAATTCCCCACAGTTTTCGAGCAAACCAACTCAATCTTAAAAAAAGGGGCCGACCGACTGAAAATTTTATTCGCCCCATCGATAGGTCTAGTCGAGACATTTTCCCAAACTGTGCCGTAATCGGGTCCCCGTCACCGGCAACATCCTCAAAATCATCAATGAAGAACCATACCCTCAAAAAACCTATATCCAAACAAAAACCTATCTCCGGGGGGTAATGGGAGCCCTTTAAATTATTATGGGGCCCAAAGCCCGTTTAAAAAGAAAAAGAAAAATTTTATTGAAAATTTTTTGGTACCAAATTACCCAAAATTTCTTGGTATCCCCCCCCTTTTTTGGGGGGTTGGGGGGACCCCCCGCCACTCCGGGGGAGTTTTTAAATTCATTTTAAAGACCCCCCAAAAAGGAGTTAAATTTTTTTGAAAATTTTTGGCAAAGGAATTATTTTTTGGACTTTCGGGGGTTGGGGGACCCCCCGGGTTTTCCCAAAAAATTTCCCTAAAAAAACCAAGTTGAGTTATTTTCCCCTTTTTCAAATTTTGGATTTTTTCCCCCTTTAAAAAAATTTAAAAGGGAAATTTTTTTGGGTTTTTTAAACAAATTTTGGTTTGGGGGAATGATGCAAACCATCCAGAGGCACAATAATAAGGTAAAAAGTCAATTTGGAGACAAGTCGAGTTATTTTCTTCTTCCGCTTCCTGGATCAAATGTTTTTCGAGCAAAATCAATGGGTATGGGGGTACAGAGCCAACATCTGTTTTGCGATTGGGTATATTTTGGTCAAACATTTTTAAATAAACCGCTTTACGGCGAGCGTGGAAAAGTCCTTTAAAACCCAAAACCCCCGAGTTTCGGTGCACTCTACAAAAAATTTTCCTGTCAAGCCGTTAATTTTTTAACAATGTTTGCTGTTATGCAATTCACGGCGTTTGCTGTGAACTAGTTCACGGCGTTCATTGTGATCTCGGTTACAGTGATCACTGTGATCTGGCCACAGTAAACGCCGTGAATTGGAGCCTGATTTGCAGTACTTCGATGCTCAGCGGCGTCAAACTCACAGTGTTTACTGTAGACCAGATCACAGTGAACACCGTGAACAAGATCACAGTGAATCGCGTGAGCAATCACAGTAAAAGCTGTGAGTTTACCTACAGTGAAAACTGGTAATAAATTAAAGGCATTGACAGGACATTTTTGGTAGAGTGTGGGGACCCAGTGGCGCTCCCGAGTGGCGCTGGAGTGGCGACTTCGCGGAATCAGTGGCGACCGACCTAGAGACCCTCCCGTCAGAGATGCGCAAGCCAGCGCTTGGTAGTCCCGTGGAGTCAAAGGGACCTGAGTCAGGTAGCGGCGCGACCGCCGTATACTGCTGTGCCGCACCAGATGCTGACCGCGTAGCCTCGCGCGGGGCGAATTCGGGCTTCCCGCTCCGCATGTGACTACCAGTCGTCTGTGATTGGCTGAGAGGGCCCCCCTTTGCGCATCTCTGACGGGAGGGTCTCTAGACTTCTCCGTCCTGATGGATCTTTGATTGATATAAAATTTATCAAGGCCTTCATCTTGCACGATATGGAAAGAGAGGTACGTTTGGCCAAGAAACTTACCATGCGTCACGTTGATCCAGGTCGCTTCGACAAAATGAATGTAAATTTGGCTGCACAGCTGTTCAGCAAAACTACAGGATCAGGTGTTATGACATACACCTCACTAGGTATTCGCCACAGAGCCATGGAGACTGGAAAATTTTGTGAGCTCATAAATAATTTTTTTGACTCATTTAATGGCACTATCTATGAAGAAAATCCTGCACCCGATGATTTTAAATGTGCCTTGTCTGCATCCAGTGCCCACATCCAACTTTGGAACCAGCCTTCGGCCTCGATGCTGAGCTGGATTCTGCTGGAGCGATGGAAATGCATTTTCATCAGTAGTAAATTTGGATGTGTTTATTTTGAAAATGAGCCTCTTTTCTTTTTGAGGGGTGATAGCCAGGAAGTATGCTTTTGCGCGAAGGATTGTGATTCGGCAATGGTTGGTTTCTCCTTGAATCGACGGAAGGCTATTTAATAATCTAAAACTAAATGTTCCAACCAATCCTAACCTAACGGGCTCGTGACAGATCTTACTCTACTCTCGACAGATTTTATTCTCAAACTAAATGGTCCAACCAAACCTAACCTAACCTAACGGGCTCGTGACAGATCTTCTCTACTCGTGACAGATCTTTCCTACTCTCGAATCTTATTCTCAAACTAAATGATCCAACCAATCCTAACCTAACCTAACGGGCTCGTGACAGATGTTACTCTACTCGTGACAGATCTTACCCTACTCTCGACAGATCTCTCTACTCTCGACAGATCTTATTCTCAAACTAAATGGTCCAACCAATCCTAACCTAACCTAACGGGCTCGTGACAGATCTTTCTCTACTCGTGACAGATCTTTCCCTACTCTCGACCGATCTTATTCTCAAACTAAATGGTCCAACCAACCCTAACCTAACGGGCTCGTGACAGATCTTCCTCTACTCGCGAAAGATCATACCCTACTCGCGACAGATCTTATTCTCAAACTAAATGGCCTATGAAGCTTGGCGTACGACTATGGAGCTTGGACTATTGAGCTTGGACTATAGAATATGGACTATGGAGCTTGGACTATGGAGCTTGGACTATAGAGTTTGGACTATAGAGTTTGGACTATGGAGCTTGGACTATAGAGCTTGGACTATAGAATATGGACTATAGAATATGGACTATGGAATGGATATGGAGCTTGGACTATGGAGTTTGGACTATAGAGTTTGGACTATAGAGTTTGGACTATAGAGTTTGGACTATAGAGTTTGGACTATAGAGTTTGGACTATAGAGTTTGGACTATAGAGTTGGACTATAGAGTTTGGACTTAGAGTTTGGACTACTTGGACTATAGAGCTTGGACTATGGAGCTCGACTATGTATACGCATATGAATATAGTAAAAATAAACAGAGGAAGATACCTCTTGTAAACTAAAGGTATCAGGGGGGGGGTTGGACAAATGAGCTATTCAAAATCCCAAACCCCAACACAAGTTGAGTTATCTCCTTTCGCCATTTTGTGCAAAGGAGTTATGTGGACTTCGGTTGAGTTACCTCCGTTTTCCGAAAAAATTTAGACCATAAAAAGGGCCAAGTTGAGTTATATCCATTTTTCATGTGGATTTTCTCCTAAACTTTTAGGAATTGGGTCAAACAATTTGGTGTAATGATGCAAACCATCCAGAGGCACAATAATAAGGTAAAAAGTCAATTTGGAGACAAGTCGAGTATTCTTCTTCCGCTTCCTGGATCAAATGTTTTTCGAGCAAAGTCAATGGGTATGGCGTACAGAGCCAACATCTGTTTTGCGATTGGGTATAGTTTTGGTCAAACAGTTCTAAATAAACCGCTTTACGGCGAGCGTGGAAAAGTCCTTTAACCAAAACCGCCGAGTTTCGGTGCACTCTACAAAAATTGTCCTGTCAACGCCGTTAATTTATTAACAATGTTTGCTGTTATGCAATTCACGGCGTTTGCTGTGAACTAGTTCACGGCGTTCATTGTGATCTCGGTTACAGTGATCACTGTGATCTGGCCACAGTAAACGCCGTGAATTGGAGCCTGATTTGCAGTACTTCGATGCTCAGCGGCGTCAAACTCACAGTGTTTACTGAACCAAACACAGTGAACACCGTGAACAAGATCACAGTGAATCGCGTGAGCAGATCACAGTAAACGCTGTGAGTTGACCTACAGTGAAAACTGGTAATAAATTAACGGCATTGACAGGACATTTTTGGTAGAGTGTGGCGACCCGAGTGGCGCTCCCGAGTGGCGCTGGAGTGGCGACTTCGCGGAATCAGTGGCGACCGACCTAGAGACCCTCCCGTCAGAGATGCGCAAGCCAGCGCTTGGTAGTCCCGTGGAGTCAAAGGCACCCTGAGTCAGGCTAGCGGGCGACCGCCGTATACCTGCTGTGCCGCACCAGATGCTGACCTGCGTAGCCTCGCGCGGGGCGAATTCGGGCTTCCCGCTCCGCATGTGACTACCAGTCGTCTGTGATTGGCTGAGAGGGCCCCCCTTTGCGCATCTCTGACGGGAGGGTCTCTAGACTTCTCCGTCCTGATGGATCTTTGATTGATATAAAATTTATCAAGGCCTTCATCTTGCACGATATGGAAAGAGAGGTACGTTTGGCCAAGAAACTTACCATGCGTCACGTTGATCCAGGTCGCTTCGACAAAATGAATGTAAATTTGGCGGCACTATCTATGAAGAAAATCCTGCACCCGATGATTTTAAATGTGCCTTGTCTGCATCCAGTGCCCACATCCAACTTTGGAACCAGCTTTTGTTTGAGATGGAGCATTGGCAATTCCTGGGGTCAACAAAAGTACAGGTCATGAAGAATTGGACAAGAACCATGAATGGTTACAAAATTCTGTGGGAAGATCTTCAATCAGAAGGATATTTGTACTTACCAGTCGGCCACATCAATCAAGATTGTGAGGAAAATCTTTTCTGTGGCATTCGTGGTAATCTTGGGCACAACGGAAATCCTTCGGCAGCAGAAATTCCATCAGCCTTTATGAGGTCCTTAGTCAAAAACATCACAGCTTTATCAAAAGGAAAAAACTGCCGTGATGATGAGGCTGTTAACCTTGTTTCAATGGAAGAGTTGCTGGAGTCTCTAGAAGCCAGGGCACTTCAACAAAGCCAAGTGGTGGAGGAGGTCCTGTGGCTGGATCTCAATGAAGAGCTGGAGGATCCTGATGACATAGACGTTAATGGAAACAGACTGGACATGATGGCCAGTGCCAAACTTGCAACACCATATGTTGATAAAATTATGACCAACCTTGGCAACTGCTTGGATTGTAAGGGACGGCTGCACACAGAGGCCCAAAATCCGCTTCATCTTGACCACACGATGACATCAAGCATCTCTGATTCATCCAAACTGTTGCCAACCATAGAAGTTGCTGAAGCTGTGAAAGCAATTGCACACGCAGTGAAACTGGCAAACCTTCGTATCATCTGAAAAATATCGTGAAACGGATTGAGTTATTTGTTACTACTCTGCCTGAGGTCCAGTCACTGAACTTCTGTTTACTTCATGATGAAGAGTACAAGCCAAAAATTTTTCAATGATATTGTCAAACAAGTTCTGCAGGACAAGCTTAAAGACGAGAACGTCAGAATTTAAGGGCAAGCACAGAAGAACTTCAGACAAGAAAAGTCAAAAAATTCAGAGGGTTTCTCACCAATGAGTCTGTTAAGTTTTATTTTTGGACCTGACATAGTTTATTTTGAATGAAAATAATATCAATTTTTTTTTTTGGCGTTGACATTTAATGGAATGTTTTTTTTTGTTGACTGTTATATATTTAAAAATAAATATATATTCACTGGAATGATATTTATGTTATCAAAATAATCCTTACCCAGAGTCAAGTTCTCTTCACTGACAAGTAATTGTGCACGGCGCAAATGGTAGAGGTTAGCTTTCATTTACAGGCCCACACGGTGCTGATGTCAATCCTCAATATCAATTATTGTTGTCGTACCATTAGCAATTAATAGCAAAATATAAATTCTTGAAGAGTAAACATCAACGTGGAGGTTAGGGGCTGCTAAACACTTCCATTTTCCCCTCTCAGCATATCTGATTCTTCAGGCGTAGTGAACCAACGACCATTTATATCCATCTTGAGCCACAATTCACTTTAAAAATGGTCGATTTGAGTTATAACACTGTTATTTACCAATATATTTCGCCACAAACGTTGTTTACACATAAAGGTTTGCCGGCGTCTGCAAGCACACCACACTCCCGCGACGAATCTTCCTGTACACTACATCAAAAAGATTCACAAAGCTGACAGAAATGTACTCGTTTTTTGTGGGATTTTTCATGTGCTGTTGAATGGGAGTGAGAAATACCTTTTGTAACGTCTTCGATTTATTACTGTGGGAAAAGCGAGAGAACGCTACGATTTTATTGTTGCCTGTTGGCCCTACAGGATTTTTGGTACTGACGTCACAACAATAGCAAGAACAAGAACAAAACCAGTGCCAGTCTTGGCCGCTCAGTTCACCCCCGCTGCCCGGCTCCTATTGGTTACTGAACCGAATCATTATTCACACTCAATCAGCTGATTTTCGGCTTTCGACTGTTGTTTGTTTTCGAACTTTGTAGTTGGTTTTGAAGTTTTGGCACACAAGTTTCAGAAGATAGGCCTTCGTTTCTCTTCGCGTTCTAAAGGACTGTTGTTGTGTACTTGGACTTGGACTTAAGTGACTTACGTGATGTCCCACCGCTGTTTATTATGCCATGACACATTTTGGGGACGGAAGTTCTGTGGCAGAACTTCCAGTGAAGTGAACAGTGAACAAGGATTTTACCTGACTACAAGATGGACGCCCTGGCGAAAAGCAGCACAACATCAAAATGGATTTGGATGAATCTTTTCCCCCTAGCCGCATTCACCCGTCACATCACACCTCGAGGCTTTCAAACTGTAAGTGATTTCATGTGAGGGCTTCTCCATGACTTCATGAACTGCATGGTTGACTGATTTCTTGACTGAAAGAGTGACTTTCAGTCTGCTATCAAAGCAGTCCCTACCATCAAGACTCCTCAATTTCAATAACTAGGGGTACGCGCCGTTTAGTCTGGGCGCGTAGTGTGGCTGAGCGAAGCGAATTGACATAGTTTGTGCACTTTGGACTTTGCTTGAGTAGACGAAATGTGCAACTTATGGGCTTATATTGAGTGAACTTTAGACCAGGAGGGTACAAATTGAAGTGATTTTCGTTATCAGAACACAAAAAACTGCTGGAACCAATGTCAAACTCAATATAAAAATTTTGGTCCAAAATTGGTGAAAATTCGGTTAAATGTGAGTCTGGGAAAAGTTTGGTGGTCATTTTTGAGTTCAGCACACCAAAAACTGCAGGAGACAATATAAAACTCGACTTGAAAATTTTGGTCCAAAATGACCTAATTTGGGATGAAAATATAAGTCTGGAGTCGAAATGGGAGTGATTTTCGTTATCAGCACACCAAAAACTGCTGGGATCAACGTCAAACTCGATTTAAAAATTTTGGTCCGAAATTGGTCAAAATTCGCGTAAGTGTGAGTCTGAGTAAAATTTGAAAGTCATTTTTGGGTTCAGCACATCAAAAACTGCAGGAAACAATATAAAACTTGACTTGAAATTTTTGGTCCAAAATGACCTCATATGGGATGAAAATATAGGTCTGGTGTTAAAAGTCAGAGGACAATTAAGATGTCAATATTGAGGTCAGCGCACTGAAAACTACAGGGAAAGACATAAATCTCAACTTGGAAAGTCTGGCCCCAAATTGCGTAGCTAGATGAAAATTTAGGATTGGCATTGAAATTAATGTAGTTTTTGTGACTAGTACACTGAAAACTACATACAATACTTAAGACTCAATTTCTGTATATTGTTCCTATTTGTTTTCATGAAGCACCCTCTGTCGTCACCAATTCCCTGCTGCCACACCAATGCGAATCCCTCAGTCGAGTAACATTTAATTGCCAGCATTGAATCGCTTAATTGGCTACTCGTATGCTTGGGTCACTATTCGATATCTTTTTTTCCTTAACTAATGAATTCACAATTTTATAAGTAATATTTAAGAAACATTTTGCCCTTCTTTCATTGTGAACCAGTGAATAAAACAATATTGATTGGAACATGTTATCACAGTTAATATTGAGAGTCAGTTTAGGGCAGAGCCTGATCTGAACCAGTTAACGGGGACCAATTATTGTCAAATCCAGTGATTTGCCACATAGAGTCCAATGCCAAGGCTACCCGAAACTTAATGAACCGACATAATTTATCTTACTTATGTAAACAATACTGAGTAGTACCAGTTATATTAACTTAGGTGAAGTTAAAGGAATCGTCTCCATAAATCGAATCACTAATTCACTCACCGCTCAAAACCTGAGCCGTCTCCTTGAACCCAATATCAATTCAAACTCTATTAGGATTAAATATACACAACCATACATTGATTCTAATAATAAACACATGTTAGTACTTTTGCACTATTGTCAGCTTGCAGCATTGAAATAGAATGTATTTGTCGAGTCCAAACTAAGTATGCCTGCTAATTTCAACACAAGTTATTTATGCATTTCCCTGATTTCATCTACTATGAAAATTTAAAAAAGAGGATGACACTATGGAAAATGAAATATGTAGATGCCCACAATACAAAAGGTCAAAATAAAAACATTCTTTCTACAATGCTCTGTCAAAGTGCACTGACCTGAAGAAGATTCCCCTCTAACGGGGGAGGGGGGCGAGGGGAACGAAAGACGTAAATCATTTTCACTTCCATTCTCCATATTTCGCTGTGTTGATACTCCAAAAGGGTTTTAATCATTCTAGAATGTTGAAAAACTATGGCCGATCTCATTTCCAAACCCTTCTGCTCGTTATTTTGTTTTATTTGCTTTTGCTTCTGTCCCGTATTTCAGAGCCGCGGCCGCAGGTATGAGAAATTGGTGTGTGTGCTGCCAACCTAACCATGCTAATAACCTGATTCAAAAATATGTTTTGAATATTTCAAACGATACTAAACAACGATTTGAAACAAACTCGTGTTGGGGGGAACTAAGGTGACACGAAATACAAAATTTGGGACCTAAAGCCAATGTAGTTGCTGAGAATCGTTGGTGAGTACAAACAGACAGACAGACAGACAGACAGACGCACGACCAGTCACTTTTCAGCGCGCCCAAACACGGCAAGGGCTTCGCTATCGCTCAGCCAATTATTCTCGGTTTTAGGAACATTATATCTGAGACGAGTTTTTTAAATTATGTCGTTGAAGAACGACATTAATTTTGTTTTTTGAAGGCATATCGTTTCTTAACGATTTGTTCGTTTTGATATGGTTCCATTGTATTTCTACGAACTGATCCTATTGCAACGATGATTTATCCGTATTGATAGTAGATGACATTTGTTGTTTGTGAACGGTTCTTTATTCGTTCTCCCTAGAACGACTTAGGGTCGTAAGTTTACGGAACTATTGTTTTCAATTTCTTCGTAACTTTACGAATAATTTTAACAGTGTATGCTGGTCTTCTGGCCTACTGTGCAGTGACGAGGTAAAACACGTGGCGCAAGTGGCTCGATTACCGAGAAAACCCTTTTATTGCCACAAAGAAAACAAGAAGAGCAGTGAGCCAGTTTAGCACCATCGCGCGCATCGCAAACCGACGTAACATGAGATGCCTAACGACTTTGATGCCGTGTCTCAAGTTACCGCGGTCTGCGGCATCGCTTTTGTTTGCCTCCATGTGTGCTCAGGGCGTTCAAATGCCACCACAAGCACGATTCCTTGAAATGGAAACCACGCCAACTGGTAACACATCCCATTCGTAATCGTCGCGCCCGTTTCCTTTAAATACAAATGAATGCCGTCCACTCAATCAGCTTCGACTTGACACCGCAGCAACATGATCCGTTCCCTTCTCCTTGTCGTGGGCCTGGTGGCGGCCGCCTTCGCAGTGAGTACTTTGCTGCAGTTGCCACAAAATCACGATTGAGCTACGTTCTGAATGCTTGCCTCAGAATCTTAACGATAACATGTGAAAATCTAGCCATCAGAGATTGTCGGTCGATTTATGTAGTTGGTCTAGTTAGCAGCTTCACAAAGCTGCCTTAAAAAACGAATGTTTACCAGTCTCGAGCGAGAAAATGTTTGTGACGTTCTCACATGGTGACTTTCGGTGGGTCATCAATGCAGCTCACGCAACAGCAAGTCACTGCAAAATGTTCATTTTTTTGAGCCCCAAAACACTCTTGAAAGATTTTTCTTTAGTAACATTTTTATTTCTTTTTGTCTCTATTTGTTAAGATAAATTCCGTTGTACCGTTTTTTGGGACTGGTGTCCCTCCATTTTGAGCAGGACGACTACGCCTTCAACCAGATATACGAGATGGCCGAGCGCATCGAGGTGTGCCTCAAGCCCGTCAAGGACCAGAGCAGCTTCGAACTCCCCGCCGGCATGTGCCTGATGGAGACCCGCTGGAGCCGGGTGGGCGGCCTCGCCCAGGACATGGTGCCCGCTGACGTTGCTTCGTGCCTGAAGGAGAGGAATGTTCCCAACGACACTGTGGCCACCGTGGAGGAGTGCCTCGTGGACTCCATGGCCGTGCCTCTCAAGCCCGCACTCGAAGAGGTGCGTTCGTTGCAACAGCTCTCCAGTGGTGACGTCAGGGTTTCAGTGTCACGCCGAACGGTTATTCAGTCAGAACACTGAGAACCCAAAACGCTATGAGTATGGCGTCAATTGGTGCAATGCCCCACTTTCCTATGCATTGGCATAGGGCAGTTTTGGTAAGCATTGCACCTAAGGTGCAATATGGCTGTGGCATTGCACGTGTAGTGCGATATCTCAGCGCATTGCACCATACGTGCTACATTCATAGCGTTTGAAATCTGAGTGAATTTTTAAAATATTGACTATTTGTCGGACGAGCCCACTGTGAGTTGATTTGAACGGCATTTGCAGGCCGACTACTCCGCCGAGCGGCGACGAGATCAGCAGCCGCATCGAGGTGTGCCTGTCCTCCACCCCCGAGCCCCCGTACGCGGATCCCGCCTCGGACTGCCGCAACCACGCCCTGGGCCATGCGGACGAGGGCTCCCCCAAGGGAGACCCTCGTCGACTTCATCGTGCCCTGCCTCGAGGGCAAGAAGATCTCCGCCGCGGTCGGGGCCCGGGCCCAGACGTGCATCGCCGCGTCCCTTGCACACCCCCTGTGATTTCCAAAGGGTTTCTCTTATCTGTGACGTGATGCAATTAATTGATGTTATGCAGAGTAAAATTGGTTCCATTCATTTTTGGCCCGCAAAGGATGAGTTTCGATGTGATATCAAGAACCTATATAGCCCCAATCCGACTGACTGTTTCACTGACTCACTGACTCACTCACTCACTCATATAAATTTTTGGGGTCAAGGAGTGGTCGAGAGACTTGGGGGTTTTTTCCATTCGATTCCAATTTTGGGGAAAAATGGAAAAACATCCCAAAAGTTGAAAATTCCTCACATTTTGAGCAAACCCACTCAATCTTAAAAAAGGGGACCGACCGACTGAAAATTTTTATTCGCCCTATCGATAGGTCTAGTCGAGACTTTTCCGAAACTGTGCCGTAATCGGGTCCCCGTCACCGGCAACATCCTCAAAATCATCAATGAAGAACCTATACCATCAAGAACCTATATATCAATCAAGAACCTATCTCCTTGGGCAGTAATAGTAGCTTAATATATATATGGTCTAAAGCAGTTAAATAGACCCCCCAAAAGAAGCAGTACATTTACTTAGAAAATTTTTCTCTGGTCACCACGGACTTACCTAAAATACTTCGGTATGCGCCCCACTTATGCGGGGGTCTGGGGGGGGAGCCCCCCGCGAGCGTCGCGAGTAAGATTCATAAAGACACAAGTTGAGTTATCTCCTTTCGCCATTTTGTGCAAAGGAGTTATGTGGACTTCGGTTGAGTTACCTCCTTTTCCGAAAAAATTTAGACCATAAAAGGGGGCCAAATTGAGTTATATCCATTTTTTATGTGGATTTTCTCCTAAACTTTTAGGAATTGGGTCAAACAATTTGGTGTAATGATGCAAACCATCCAAAGGGACAATAATAAGGTAAAAAGTCAATTTTGGGGACAAGTCGAGTTTTTTCTTCTTCCGCTTCCTGGATCAAATGTTTTTCGAGCAAAGTCAATGGGTATGGCGTACAGAGCCAACATCTGTTTTGCGATTGGGTATAGTTTTTGGGCAAACAGTTCTAAATAAACCGCTTTACGGCGAGCGTGGAAAAATCCTTTAACCAAAACCGCCGAGTTTCGGTGCACTCCACAAAAATTGTCCTGTCAACGCCGTTAATTTATTACCAAAGTTTGCTGTTATGCAATTCACGGCGTTTGCTGTGAACTAGTTCACGGCGTTCATTGTGATCTCGGTTACAGTGATCCCGTGATCTGGCCACAGTAAACGCCGTGAATTGGAGCCTGATTTGCAGTACTTCGATGCTCAGCGGCGTCAAACTCACAGTGTTACTGTAGACCAGATCACAGTGAACACCGTGAACAAGATCACAGTGAATCGCGTGAGCAGATCACAGTAAACGCTGTGAGTTGACCTACAGTGAAAACTGGTAATAAATTTAAAGGCATTTACAGGACATTTTTTGGGAAAGTGTGGCGACCCGAGTGGCGCGGGTGGCGACTTCGCGGAATCAGTGGCGACCGACCAGTGCGCGCTCGCCGCTCGGCCGGCGGATTAGGGATCAAGGACTTTTCCGCGCTCCTGGGCGCCCGGCCGGCCGTTCTGCTCTCGCCGTACAGCGATTTATTTAGAACTGTTTAACCAAAACTATACTTATTTTTTGTAAGAGTATAGATTTAAGTTTGTCCACTAACCTAAGGGCAACACTCCACACAACTACGTATTCGTATTAGCAACAATAATACTTAGTATTTTTTAAGTAAGTACGACTAATTTCCTTTGTTAAATTATGTAAAAAAAAACCAAAATGTCAGTACAATATTGAATATTTCTTAAGTAGTTCATTAAAGAAGTACGTTTTGTGGTTGCAAAAATTGCTTGCATAGGTACCGAAAAAATAAGCAAAAGGTCAGTAACGTGCTGAGAGTGTTGTGTTTGGACGACTGGTCCAAAATCATCGAGGTTGTATGACAGCCTGACGTTGATTCTGTAAAGACCAAAACATCGTATGTCTCATCGTGTAACATTCTGAATTTGAAACCGTTAATGCGAGCGAACGGAGAGCCACATCACGAAACTGAGATCAGATTTGAAGTCCTCAGGAAATTTGCCTACTATTCAACTTGAAAAGCGTACATAGTGAGCTCTACCCGGAGCATGCCTGCAAGTACGCTCTAGCTAGCGCATGCCTGCCAAGCATGCTCTCACTAGTGCATACATGCCGAAAAAGAATCAATTGTAAAAGGGATCAAGTCAGCGTAATTCCCCTTAGTTTAAACAACTTAGATGGAAAAAGGAGCTTGGTCCAAAAAAATATACGAACTCCCTGTGGTAACATACCGTCTGCACGGCATTTGTCAGCAGGAAATTGGGTGTGTTTGACATAACAGGAACCAGCCACACAATCAAGTCTGCACTGAGAAAACCTTACAAACCACTTGAGGCCTTGCTAAGAAAAGCAGCTTGTTGAAACAAAGTATTTTGGAGCATACATAAGCCTTCAAAGAAACTACTTCGTAATTTACTAACTTTTTCTTCGTGCAACAAAGTAACTTAGTTTTTGGTACTATGAATGCTCAAAATACTTGATCCATAAACCGGAAGAAGGGGATAACTCAATTTTCATCATTTTTCAGGAGAAACGAAAAACTGTTTGCAAGGGTAAACTTAATGCAATCAGATGAATGATGCAGTTGCATTTCTGTCGAGGAAGCCTAGGAAATAACTGAAAATTATCAAAAGCGCAAGCATCCTTCTGTAGACGGTTTCTGTGATGTAAATCTTAACGTTGACATTGATGACGGAACCATGTTAACTTAGTTCTCCCAAACAAGGTGGAATTTGGGGAAAATTCAAGAGGAGCTGAGGTCTGCATAGAGTCCGTATTTCTGTGGTACATAACGGGAACCAGCCACACAATAAAATCTGCACTGGGAAAGCCTTACAAACTATTTGAGGCCTTAAATAGAAAAGCAGCTTGTTGCATCAAAGTATTTTGAGCATACAGAAGCTCACAAAGACAATACCTAATGATTTAAGAACTTTATATTCGTATAAGAAAGCAAATTGGTTTGCACCATGAATGCTCAAAATACTTTGTAAGGTTTTTAGCGCGTGAAAAGGACAATATGAAGACCCTTTATATCAACTTTGAGGAAAACTTTAAAAAAAACACAGCGTTCAGTACTTTTAGTATGTTTTTAAAGGTTTCTAAGACAATAAAAGAGACAGGTCTACGATTGTGAGTGAAACGAAAGATGTGTGTGTACTATCGACATCAAAACAATAACATAAAACAAGCAATGCAAACTGAACGTCAGGCTGTAGGAATTGAAAAGCTAAGTGACATAAAAAACGAGTTCTCGGTTTAGAAAACCTAACTCACGAATCAAACAAGAAAGAGATTCAGCAGACAAGCTTTCTGTCTCACCAAACCAAAAATTATGTTCAAAACAACGACATAATTTCACTTTTAATGATACGTATGGAGCAAAGAAAATCCCATCTTTTATCCTTTCAAGGTGTTATCTTGGTTACCACATTACATATTACATACGAGAATCATCTATCCACACCGTACAAACACCGATGTGCACGATCGGTTCAGGGACAGGTCAGCACAGCCACGGCAACAGGACGTCAGGCGGTGGAACTCAATAAAATAATTATTATTATTTACATAATTTTGTGGCTGGTTCCTGTTATGTCAAACACACCCAATTTCCTGCTGAGAAATGTCGTGCAGACGGTATGTTACCACAGGGAGTTCGTATACTTTTTTGGACCAAGCTCCTTTTTCCATCTAAGTTGTTTAAACTAAGGGGAATTACGCTGACTTGATCCCTCTTACAATTGATTCTTGTTCGGCATGTATGCACTAGTGAGAGCATGCTTGGCAGGCATGTGCTAGCTAGAGCGTACTTGCAGGCATGCTCCGGGTAGAGCTCACTATGTACGCTTTTCAAGTTGAATAGTAGGCAAATTTCCTGAGGACTTCAAATCTGATCTCAGTTTCGTGATGTGGCTCTCCGTTCGCTCGCATTAACGGTTTCAAATTCAGAATGTTACACGATGAGACATACGATGTTTTGGTCTTTACAGAATCAACGTCAGGCTGTCATACAACCTCGATGATTTTGGACCAGTCGTCCAAACACAACACTCTCAGCACGTTACTGACTTTTTGCTTATTTTTTCAGTACCTATGCAAGCAATTTTTGCAACCATAATACGTATTTCTTTAATGAACTACTTAAGAAATATTCAATATTGTACTGACATTTTGTTTTTTTTTACATAATTTAACAAAGGAAATTAGTCGTACTTACTTAAAAAATACTAAGTATTATTGTTGCTAATACGAATACGTAGTTGTGTGGAGTGTTGCCCTTAGGTTAGTGGACAAACTTAAATCTATACTCTTACAAAAAATAAGTATAGTTTTGTTTAAACAGTTCTAAATAAATCGCTGTACGGCGAGAGCAGAACGGCCGGCCGGGCGCCCAGGAGCGCGGAAAAGTCCTTGATCCGCCGGCCGAGCGGCGAGCGCGCACTGGTCGGACTGATTCCGCGAAGTCGCCACTCCAGCGCCACTCGGGAGCGCCACTCGGGTCGCCACACTCTACCAAAAATGTCCTGTCAATGCCGTTAATTTATTACCAGTTTTCACTGTAGGTCAACTCACAGCGTTTACTGTGATCTGCTCACGCGATTCACTGTGATCTTGTTCACGGTGTTCACTGTGATCTGTTCTACAGTAAACACTGTGAGTTTGACGCCGCTGAGCATCGAAGTACTGCAAATCAGGCTCCAATTCACGGCGTTTACTGTGGCCAGATCACAGTGAACACTGTAACCGAGATCACAATGAACGCCGTGAACTAGTTCACAGCAAACGCCGTGAATTGCATAACAGCAAACATTGGTAATAAATTAACGGCGTTGACAGGACAATTTTTGTGGAGTGCACCGAAACTCGGCGGTTTTGGTTAAAGGACTTTTCCACGCTCGCCGTAAAGCGGTTTATTTAGAACTGTTTGACCAAACCTATACCCAATCGCAAAACAGATGTTGGCTCTGTACGCCATATCCATTGACTTTGCTCGAAAAACATTTGATCCAGGAAGCGGAAGAAGAAAATAACTCGACTTGTCTCCAAATTGACTTTTTACCTTATTATTTGCCTCTGGAGGGTTTGCATCATTACAAAAAATTTGTTTGACCCAATTCCTAAAAGTTTAGGAGAAAATCCACATGAAAAATGGATATAACTCAACTTGGCCCCTTTTATGGTCTAAATTTTTTCGGAAAACGGAGGTAACTCAACCGAAGTCCACATAACTCCTTTGCACAAAATGGCGAAAGGAGATAACTCAACTTGTGTCTTTATGAATCTTACTCGCGACGCTCGCTGGGGGCTCCGCCCCCAGACCCCCGCATAAGTGGGGCGCATACCGAAGTATTTTAGGTAAGTCCGTGGTGACCAGAGACAAATTTTCTAAGTAAATGTACTGCTTTTTGGGGGGGGTCTATTTAACTGCTTTAGACCATATATATATTTAAGCTACTATTACTGCCCCAAAGGGGATAGGTTCTTGATTGATATATAGGTTCTTGATGATATAGGTTCTTCATTGATGATTTTGAGGATGTTGCCGGTGACGGGGACCCGATTACGGCACAGTTTCGGAAAAGTCTCGACTAGACCTATCGATAGGGCGAATAAAAATTTTCAGTCGGTCGGTCCCCTTTTTTAAGATTGAGTGGGGTTTTCTCGAAAACTGTGAGGAATTTTCAACTTTTTGGGGTGTTTTTTTTTCCTTTTTCCATAAAATTTGGAATCGAATGGAATACACCGCAAGTCTCTACGACCACTCCTTGACCCCAAACATTTTATGATGAGTGAGTGAGTCAGTGAGTCAGTGAAACAGTCAGTCGGATTGGGGCTATATAGGTTTTTTGATATCACATCGAAACTCATCCTTTGCGGGCCAAAAATGAATGGAACCAATTTTACTCTGCATAACATCAATTAATTGCATCACGTCACAGATAAGAGAAACCCTTTGGAAATCACAGGGGCTGTGCAAGGGACGCGGCGATGCACGTCTGGGCCTGGGCCACGACCGCGGCGGAGATCTTCTTGCCCTCGAGGCAGGGCACGATGAAGTCGACGAGGGTCTCCTTGGGGTAGCCGTCGTCCGCCTGGAGCAGGGCGTTGTTGCGGCAGTCCGAGGCGGGAGTCGCGTACTGGGTCTCGGGGATGGAGGACAGGCACACCTCGATGCGGCTGCTGATCTCGTCGCGCTGCTCGGCGGAGTAGTCGGCCTGCAAATGCCGTTCAAATCAACTCACAGTGGTCTCGTCCGACAAATAGTCAATATTTTAAAAATTCACTCAGATTCCAAACGCTATGAATGTAGCACGTATGGTGCAATGCGCTGAGATATCGCACTACACGTGCAATGCCACAGCCATATTGCACCTTACCGTCAACGGGGGTAACTTGGGACACTGGGGGTAACTTGGGACAGTCTGCCCTGTACAGCTTGTTGGTGCTGCCATTCAGCGACGGGGGTTCCGAGCGTCAAACCCGCGGCAGGGTTTTGTTTCAGAGGCCTCAGGGCACGCGCGGAAAGGTTGAAAAGGTGCATAACAACACAATTAGTATTTGAGAAACGGGAAACTACTTAATAGGGTTTTTGACAAAATATGTCGAACATTGACAAGTTGACCCTAGTGCAAGCAATGAAATGCAGATTTGGCCGATTATTCTCTCTGGGTTCTTAGATCATACACAGACAAAAACGTTTGCAAAAGGGCGTTGTTTATAGTTTTCCCATCTTCGGTCCAGACTTCAATTTATCAAAAATCGAAATTTCACGGGGTACCTTGGGACATTTTTTTTTTTTTTTTTTTGCTCATTTAGGTTCGTTTGAAGGGGCGATGTATACCGTCTGGTTTATCCCCCCTTTGGGTCTCATTACTTGGTTCGTTTTATGGGTCCTGGCCCCCTGCTTTTGTGTGCCTTTAGTTCGTTTTTAGACTCCAGGAATGAAAAGTGACCGTTTTGTTTTGAGCTCGCAGGGAAAAACCCTTGCCGACTGGTTGCGGTTCTCCTGGGAACCATCCCAGGTGGTTTCTTTTGTCCACGCGGTCTCAGTTATTTGTTCATCCGCTCGGGTAGGCACCCAGTGCAATCCTTGGATTATTGCCTTTGGGTAGTGTGGGGAATTTCACCGCCACTAAAAAACCCTGTCATTTGATTTGCTTCTCTGATTCTTCGTCTGCTTCAAAGGTGGTTTCTCCTGTGCCGTCGCACTTTAGCCTACCCGATTCCTCGCCAGGAATCTGTTAGCTCTTGGTTTGCCCATCCTCCGGGATTTCTTTGCAATCTGTTGCCATCCGTTATTTATGGTCTTATCCCTTGGCTTCGTCCTCTGATACACTGTCGTCTTCATCTCACCTTTTTTCCGGACCTCTGGGTTTTAGTGCTCAACGGGCCCCTTTCCCCTGGTCCACGGCACCTTCTTCGTTGCTGCCATACGGCCTTCATCTGTGCATGCGTCCTGAGAGACGCCTTCTTGAAGCACGTCCTTGAATCACGGCTTCTCTTGTCCAAAGGGACAAGCTCAAGGAACACCTGCATGAAGGCAGGCCGGCCCCTGCACGAAGATGGCAGGGGCCTAGGTTCCGTCTGTTTGACCTGCGCTTGGCTTCCCAGGGCTTGCGCAAGCCCCGGTTTCTGGGCCCCCTGACCACGACGAGGTGGCAGGTCGTGGGGGCACATTGCTTGTTTCCTCTTTCGCTTTAAATTTATTTGTGTGCTCGACACCGCCGCTGGTCAGGCGGCAGTGCCCCCCAGGGGGGGTACCTTGGGACAGTCTTTTCCTCTTGTTTCCAGCAGTCCTAGCCTCCAAAGTGTTGACTGACCCGGTCCCTGACATAACTTTAACTTCGGATTTTACGCTGATGACGGAAAGAGATGCCTTGCTCTGCAGTTTTGTCTTCTGGTAATCCATATTTTGAAATTTTCAGAAAATGCCTGGAAAATACCAGTAGAAAAGAGAGTTCCACGTAGAGCCCTAGATATAGTCCAATATCGGTTTTCAAGAGTTCCTAGGCCTGAATTCTTGGTCTACATGTTGTGACTTTAAAATTTTTTACGTCCATTAACATCAATAGATGCATGGGAACGTAGCTAATTACCTACTGTCCCCAAATTACCCCCCCGGGCACGGGGTAACTTGGGACACTCTTTCGAGACCCCTTGGGAAAAGATGTAATCGAGGCAAATGAACCAGACAAGCATGAAATCATGGGGAAAGGGTCAAACTTTAACATAGTTAGGATACAATGGTCTAGGTTGAGAATCTGCCTCTGGCGTTTAAAAAACGTGAAAAAGTGTCCCAAGTTACCCCCGTTGACGGTAGGTGCAATGCTTACCAAAACTGCCCTATGCCAATGCATAGGAAAGTGGGAGGCATTGCACTTCATGTGCAATGCTTTTGCATTGCACCAATTGACGCTATACTCATAGCGTTTGGATTCTCAGTGTTCTGACTGAATAACCGTTCGGCGTGACACTGAAACCCTGACGTCACCAGTGGAGAGCTGTTGCAACGCACCTCTTCGAGTGCGGGCTTGAGAGGCACTTTCATGGAGTCCACGAGGCACGCCTCGCGGTGGCCACAGGTTGTTGGGGAAAATTTCCCCCCTTCAGGCCGAAGAAAAGTTTGCGGGGACCATGTTTTCCTTGGGGGAAGCCCTTCCCCAGTCCGGGGGGGGCCAACAACACCAGGGCCGCCGGGGCCGGCGAAGCGCTCCGGCGGGGGGCTTAGGCCCCCCCCTCGAATGCCCCCTTCGGGGGGCCCCCCCCCTTTTTGTCTATCTGGTTGAAGGCGTAGTCGTCCTGCTCAAAATGGAGGGACCCAGTCCAATATACGGTACAACGGAATTTATTTAACAAATAAAACAAAAAAAGGGGGGTAAAAAATTTTTTTAAAAAAAAAATCTTTCAAGAGTGTTTTGGCGCTCAAAATAATGAACATTTTGCGTGCTTGCTGTTGCGTGAGCTGCATTGATGACCCACCGAAAGTCACCATGTGAGAACGTCACAAACATTTTCTCGCTCGAGACTGGTAAACATTCGTTTTGTAAGGCAGCTTTTTGAAGGTGCTAAAATAGACCAACTACATAAATCGACCGACAATCTCTGAGGGCTAGATTTTCACATGTTATCGTTAAGATTCTGAGGCCAACATTCAGAACGTAGCTCAATCGTGATTTTGTGGCAACTGCAGCAAAGTACTCACTGCGAAGGCGGCCGCCACCAGGCCCACGACAAGGAGAAGGGAACGGATCATGTTGCTTTCGGTGTCAAGTCGGCTGATGAGTTTGGGCGGCATTCATTTGTATTTAAAGGGAAAAGGGCGCGACGATTACGAATGGGATGTGTTACCAGTTGGCGTGGGTTTCCATTTCAAGGAATCGTGCTTGTGGTGGTATTTGAACCCCT